>NC_051211.1:34401249-34481249 GCF_015220715.1 Pygocentrus nattereri | reverse complement strand
ATGGCCTTTTCAGTGAGGCCTGCTGAAGCACTGACTGAAGAACGCTGAAACACTCCTGAATGTGGCTGACGAGACAATACATGTCACACAATGAAACACGTCTAAATCTGCACCTCAGGCTCTCTCTCCCTCGCCTTCTCTCTCTCACTCTCTCTCTCTCTCTCTCCTTCTCTCTCTCTCACTTCATTCTCTCTGTCTTGCACTAAACGCACAATGGCCTTGATGAAAAAGGAGACGCTCTGTCTTTTCTGCGGAAGTGTGTGTGTGTGTGTCTATGTGGGGTTGGATGTGTGTGTGTGTGTATATGTGTTTAAGGGTTGCAATTGATCTCATATTTAAGCCTGAATGAATTCTCTCTCTCTCTCTCTTTCTCTCTCTCTCTCTCTCTCTCTCTCTGTGTGTGTGTGTGTGTGTGTGTGTGTGTGTGTGTGTGTGTGAGCTTGATGGCTTTGTTGAGGATGCTCAGACAGACACACACACACATTCACACATACGACTTCATCGACTCCTCCACAGGGCCAAGGGGTACTCCCTTCCATCTGTTGCCTCTCTCTCTCTCTTTGTCTCTCTCTGTCTCTCTCTCTCTCTTTCTCTCTCTTTATGTCTGTCTCTCTTCCTATATATTTTCTTTCTTTCTCTCTCCTTTTGTTTTTTGTCTTATTTTCTTCCTCTCATTTTGTCTCTTTCACTCTCTGTTTGTCTCATTTCTTTTCTTACTTTCCCTATCTCTCACTCATTCTCTTTTGCTATTTTCCTCTTTCTCTACCCACTCTTTCTTTCTTTCTTTTTTCCATTTCTCTATTTTCCCTTCTCTTTTCTTTTCCCTGTCTATTTCTCTGTAGCTTTTTTTTCCTTTCTCTTCTCATTTTTTCTGCTCTTTCCCTCTCTCTCTCTCTCTCTCTCCCTCACTCTCTCACTCTCTCACTCTCTCTGGCTTTACTTCTTTCTCCCTATATATCTTACAGACTTTTTTTATCTCTCCCTTTCATACCTTCTCCTTTTATCTTTTTTTTTACTTTCTGATTTTTCTCTATCCTTCCTTACTCTCTCTCTCTCTCTCTCTCTCTCTCTCTCTCTCTCTTAGTAAATAGTGGTGGAAGTGAACTTGTAGCAGTATTATTGTACTGTACCAATGAACGAATGAATGACTAGATACTCAATATCACCCAAGGAAAAAAGAAAACATTACAATACACTCTCTCACACTCTCTTACTCTCTTACTCTCATTCTCTGCTTCTCTCTCTCTCTCTGTCTCTCTCTCTCCGAGATGACATGAATATGCCCCTATCTCTCTACACAATGACCCAAAATTACCCCTAATGTGAACCAAGCTGTGGCTAATTGCAGGTGTAATTGTTCAAGTGACTGCTGTGTGTGTAAGTGTGCATGTAAGGGTGTGTGCGTGTTACAGATTAAAGTGCCACTTAAGGTATGTTACTATCTGCCATTCAGATCTAATCCTATAGGCTTACACTGTTACCGCTGGCAACAGCAGCCACAGGCCACGCCCCTTAGCCACGCGCCACTGAAATCCTCAGGTATTACCTTGTTAGTCTAGATTCAAGTGTGTGTGTATGTAAGCAGTTTCATTCTTGCGTCTCAAGTTGCTGGTATGAATTCAGACTCACTCTTTCAGCCTCATTCACTCATTCAGTGTTGTGAACACACTTGAATGTAATTGTGTATGTGTGTGTGTGTGTGTGTGTGTGTATACAATGCTACTTATCATAAGTGCTTTTCCATTCCATGACTTCATGCAGTGTGCTTTGATTGTTCTCCATTCAGATGCACTCTATAGCAGCCTATGCTAACTGAGCCGCTTTCTTTCTCTATCGATTATTTATTAACTCCTTCTCTCTTTGCCCCAACGTCCATTCTAGAGAAACGTCTTGGGCTCAAGTGTCACCTTAGAATGCATGTGTGCAGTGTGGCTGTGTAATCATACTGACTCTCTTATCTTTTGTCCAGAGGTTTTTGGTTGGTTGAGAAAAGGACCTAAGATGGAATTTCTTTTTTGTGGACCACTGTATCATGAGAATCAAGACCACTTTAAATACCCAAAACTTTTAGTCTTTTCATAGAGACTGTATGTGTTTGGAGAGGTATTATTTTAAGACTGGAATTTCTCCAACAAACATCATTTTTCAACTTTATCATTCTCACCAATTCTCCAACAAACACCACCATTCACTAAAAACATTGTCATTCTTCAACAAAGACTATTGTTCTCCACCAATCACCAACATTCTTCAACAAACAAAATCCTTTTGCAAAGTACCATCATTCTAACATTCTCCAAAAAACACCATAATTATCTTGTAAACACCATCATTATCCTACAAATATCATCATTCTCCAAAAACACCATCATTATCCTACAAACATGATCATTCTTCAAAAACACCATCATTATCCTACAAACATCATCATTCTCCAAAAAACACCATCATTATCCTACAAACATGATCATTCTCCAAAAGACACCATGATTATCCTACAAACATCATCATTCTCCAAAAACACCATGATTATCCTACAAACATCATCATTCTCCAAAAAACACCATCATTATCCTACAAACATCATCATTCTCCAAAAAACACCATCATTATCCTACAAACATGATCATTCTCCAAAAACACCATCATTATCCTACAAACATCATCATTCTCCAAAAACACCATCATTATCCTACAAACATGATCATTCTCCAAAAACACCATCATTATCCTACAAACATCATCATTCTCCAAAAACACCATCACTATCCTACAAACATGATCATTCTCCAAAAACATCATCATTATCCTACAAACATCATCATTCTCCAAAAAACACCATCATTATCCTACAAACATGATCATTCTCCAAAAACACCATCACTATCCTACAAACATCATCATTCTCCAAAAAACACCATCATTATCCTACAAACATCATCATTCTCCAAAAACACCATCATTATCCTACAAACATGATCATTCTCCAAAAACACCATCATTATCCTACAAACATCATCATTCTCCAAAAACACCATCATTATCCTACAAACATGATCATTCTCCAAAAACACCATCATTATCCTACAAACATCATCATTCTCCAAAAACACCATCACTATCCTACAAACATGATCATTCTCCAAAAACATCATCATTATCCTACAAACATCATCATTCTCCAAAAAACACCATCATTATCCTACAAACATCATCATTCTCCAAAAAACACCATGATTATCCTACAAACATCATCATTCTCCAAAAACACCATCATTATCCTACAAACATCATCATTCTCCAAAAAACACCATCATTATCCTACAAACATCATCATTCTCCAAAAAACACCATCATTATCCTACAAACATCATCATTCTCCAAAAACACCATCATTATCCTACAAATATCATCATTCTCCAAAAAACACCATCATTATCCTACAAACATGATCATTCTCCAAAAACACACCATGAGTATCCTACAAACATCATCATTCTCCAAAAAACACACCATCATTATCCTACAAACATCATCATTCTCCAAAAACACCATCACTATCCTACAAACATGATCATTCTCCAAAAACATCATCATTATCCTACAAACATCATCATTCTCCAAAAAACACCATCATTATCCTACAAACATCATCATTCTCCAAAAAATACCATGATTATCCTACAAACATCATCATTCTCCAAAAACACCATCATTATCCTACAAACATCATCATTCTCCAAAAAACACCATCATTATCCTACAAACATCATCATTCTCCAAAAAACACCATCATTATCCTACAAACATCATCATTCTCCAAAAACACCATCATTATCCTACAAATATCATCATTCTCCAAAAAACACCATCATTATCCTACAAACGTCATCATTCTCCAAAAACACACCATGAGTATCCTACAAACATCATCATTCTCCAAAAAACACACCATCATTATCCTACAAACATCATCATTCTCCAAAAACACCATCATTATCCTACAAACATCATCATTATCCTACAAACATCATCATTCTCCAAAAACACACCATCATTCTGCAACAAGTGTCATCATACTCCAACACAAATCCTCATTTTAGACCAAACACCATCATCATTATACTCAATAATGAGTCTAGACTTCTAAAAGTCGAAGTTTATGAAGAATCTCATTTGTCAAAGAACCAGAAAAGGTGCACCATAGAACTATGCATGGGCCATTTTGGTTTCTTAGACTATGTTACAAGCCTTAACACTCAACTGAGATTTTTCCCCTCTGATTTTTAGCGCTGATCAGCTCTCAGCTATTATGATGAGTGATTAAGGCAAAAAAGTCTAGAAGCATTAATATCTCTGCAGTATTGACAGGCTACTGCAAACACAGGATGATAATGACAATGTTAAAAAAAACAAAACAGTGATTCTGATGTGATCATTCACATTAAGGTCACAAGGCCATAGATTAGATATAAATCTGATCTATGAGTACTTATGAAAGCTTAAGATGCAACCTTAATAGCAAAGACCAGACTGGAATTCATGTGTTTTTTCCCACTGTGCATTACCATCATCATCCACTTCCTGATTGTAAATGCTGCAGAAGCATTAATGTACCCAGTCTTTGTTTGCCTACTTCCATAATGAATAGCTGACAGCTGTTCAGGGCTAATGATCTTTGAGAGAGTACATTTGTGTTGGAAGTTCATACATACGGTGTCATTGTTCATAACACATGTGGCTCATTCATGTAATATTTTGAATTGGATGTGCTCATGCGGGGCGCTTCAGGACATGTTTGTTCACAATAATGACAGATTTGAGTCAGTTATCTACACGAATATGAACCCTCAAAATAGAAACATCAGATCTGAGCAAAAAATCTGAATCGAGCAATGTGAATGTGAAGCTTGCATTGTGAATGTAGCATTTTGCCTGTAATCTGAGTGTAGCTGAAGCGTCTCGGATCTGATTTAAAGAGATCAGATTTGTGTATACACAGCTCTGAAAAAATCAGATCTGGGTCACATTAAAGCAAAAAATCAGATTTGTGCCACTTCTTGCTGGTAGTGTGAACGCAGCCTTAGGCGCAGTTCTTTGAACCACTTTTTCTGTGAATGCAGAAACGACCGGCGGTCCGTTCAAAGAGTATTTCTGAAGACCTGCTTGCATCGGACAGTTCAACTACGTGGGAAGTTTCCTTTCTTATCCCTCTAGAAAGAGTAACCACGGAGATATCATTAAGTGTTGAGATGTTTTGGTTATTGCTATACTTGCATGTGCCTGCATGAACATGTGACAGCATGTGTGTGTGTGTGTGTTTACTCTCTCTCTCTTAATCTTTCGTACACTGCACATACAGAATCAGTGGGTGCATAAGAACTGAGGGAAGTGGAAGGAGCGAGAGAGAAGTAGAGAAGAAGAAAGAGGTGGAGAAGAAAAATGGAAAGATACCTGCTCATCTCTTCATTTCAAGCCTTTCGTCATGCTGCCGGTTGCCAAGATACATAGATCACTTTATATTAAATTCCTCCAGCTCAACTGACACTCGGCAGTAAATTATCGTGAAAGGCTTGTTAATTGGATGTGTGTGTGGACGTGTGTGTACGTGTGTGTCTGTCAGGTGCATTTGAGCCGTCTTTAGAATCATGAAAGTCGTCTTTTTTTCCGCAAGTCTCTTTAAATTTCCAAAGTTAATCAGTCCAACTCATTTTCAACATTAATTCCAAAAATCACCATAAAATGAATTCATTTGATTAATTATTCCTTTAGCCACAGCTCCAGGAGGATCATTTTTTTCTATGAAAAACTTTTTTGGGCCATCTCTCAGCCACCTCCCTGACTTCTCCTGCACTTCTGATTGATGTTTCTGATGAAATGGCTGTTAAAAAAAAAAAAAAAAACAGTTAAATAAATAAAATACAGCTAAAAGCTTCCTCTTCGATGAAAAGTGAATGTTTTCCTCTGACGAAAAACAGTGAGTGCTAATGAACGTAGCTTGATTTCAGACTCAAGGGTATGTTTGGATTAAAAATACCATTAAAAAATCATTATTTTCTTAGAAAACCTCTTGATTTTAGAGGTGGCAAATTCCACGCATGCCATCGTGCTCAGCGTTCTCCAAGGCAATGGGACGTGTCATTAACAACATGTTTTTATAATTGCTATCTTAACTCGCCAGTTTTTCCTCAGTGGATAATTTGAGGAAAAATACATTAAAACAAGAGAGCTTACGTAACTAACTCTCTGTCACTCCACCTCTCTCTCTCTCTCTCTCTCTCTCTCTCTCTCTCTCTGCTTCTCCTAGGCTCTCTTTCTCAGTACTTCTTTATGTGCCCTTGTCTCTCTCACTTTCAGTCTTTCTCACTCATTTCTCTTTCTCTCTAACTGTCTCTCTTTCCTTCTCTCTTTCCTTCTCTGTGTCTCACTCTCTTTCTCATTCTGTCTCTCCATTCTTTTCTGTTTATTTCTCAGTATCTCTTTCCTTCTTTCTCTTTGTTTTTTTTCTCTGCCACATTCTCTTTCTCTTAATCTCTCTACTTCATTCTTTCTCTCTCCTCTTTTCTCTCTCATACTGTCTTCTTTCTGTCTTTGTTTCACTCTCGAGTCACTCTTTTTCTCTCATTCTCTTTTCTCTGTCTTTCTAACACATTCTTTCTCTCTTTCTGGCCTTTTTATCACTCTTTGTCTCTCCTCTCTCTATCTCTTTCTCTCCTTTCTGTATCTCTTTCTCACTCTTTTCTTTGTTTCTCACACGCTCTTTCTCTAATTTACTATTTTTTCTCTCTAATTTTCTTTTCTTTCTCTCATTTTCTCTCACTCTTGTTCTGTCTCTTCTCTCTCTCTCTCTCTCTCTCTCTCTATTTGTTTATGCTTCTCTCTCTCCCCTTCTGTGTTTCTCCCTCCATCTTTCATTTGCCTTAATTTTCTACAGGGCAGGGTTTCCACTCAGAGTAGGGAGGCATGTGTGGTTTTGAAACCTGTTGTACTGTGCAGTGTGTTAATTATTCCACTCGACCAGGGGGTTTCACTGCGAACAATAGAGAGTCTGAAGGAGGCGTGAGTGAGTGTGTGTGTGTGTGTGTGTGTGTGTGTGTGTGTGTGTGTGTGTGTGTGTGTGTGTGTGTGTTTCACTGTGTTTGATATTCATGGGCAAAGCCCGACACATGGTGCCCAGTTTGTCTCAGTGCAAACACCATTAGCATAGCCCTCTATTTCAGCCAATACACTAAGAACATGATTGAACTTCATTCGCATTACTAGGCTTGTTAATCAGTTCTGTTTTTTTGCTCAGTTCTGATCTTTCTGCTTTGAGGCTTCACATTTTTATGTTTAAGTAACCCAAATCTGACATTGTGGACAAACCTGTGGTCTAAAACAACCCACATGCACACATTTTATCATCAAGTTAAAGCTGCCACCGACCTGATGTCCACACAGGATGAAGACCACATGCACATGATTTCAGATTTGACCATTCTCATTATAGTTGCATGTCCATGTTTTGGATATCTGATCTAAAGCCTATGTTCACAGTGTTCATATTGCCAGGCTGAAGTGGTACAAATGTGTTACTTTTCAGATCAGATGTTTTCAGAGCAATGTGAGCACCTATCTTAAGTGACCCTTATTAGTCCCACAACAGGGAAATTTCACCTCCTCATTTAACCCATCCATGAAGTGAAACACCACGTACACTCTAGTGAGCACACACACACTAGGGGCAGTGAGCAAACTCACCTGGAGCGGTGGGCAGCCCAATCCGCAGCGCCCGGGGAGCAGTTGGATGAATACATATCCAGCTCTTTGAATGAATACATATCCAGCTCTTGGTCATGGTCAGATTGGAAGTGTATTTTCTCTATTGCACATGCACCAGCATTGCCATGACAATAATTTACTTTTCAGAGCCACTGTTTTCAAAAGGAAGGTTTGTGCTGAAAGTTTAGTCATTAGTTGTTTGTGATGCACACAGGCTTTTCAAGTGACAGTATTAATTTGGATGCAAGTCATTTGTTTACATCAAAGATGGGGCTACTTACAAGCACAAATGTGAGCCCTCAAAGCAGAAAAAGTGGATCTGAGTGAGAATCATAATTGGGCGATTCATTAATTAATTAAGGCTTTTAATGTGAGAATATATAAAATGGCACATAACCGACATGAAGATTGAACTGACTGATTTTTGGTAACTTTGGAAAATCACTTACATGTCATATTTAGACAAAAAAAATCAGATACGGATCATTCAGCCCTGTAATGTGAACATGGCTTATGAGTGGCTCAGCATATATTTTTATACATGTCACTGATGCTAATGTTCACACAGTGTGTAAACAAAACTAAAAACATTAAATAAATAACCTGAAAAACAATTTTGTAGTTTATTTTATTCACATGGAAATGATGTGCATATTTGATTTGAGTCAATTCAATGCAGCACCCTTTTTTTTTACCTTTCTCCTTTTTAACATGGTCTTTCTCTTTGTCCTTATCTATCTCTCTTTCACTTTTTCTCGTGCCCGCCCTCTTTTTTGTCTCTTTATCTTAATATCACACATTAGTTTATCTTTAGATTGTCTCTGCCACCAAGCCTTTGGTGATAACGCTTCATCACTGTAACATCGTTGTGCGTATGTGAGAGGGTGTGTGTGTGTGTGTGTGTGAACTGCAAGGCCACCCTTGTTCTCAACGCTTTGGGGGGTCTCTCAAGAGAGCAATACGAAATTGATTACATCATTAAATGGCATAAACTGTTAATCATGACTTGTCAGGGACCAGCAAGTGTGTGTGCATGGGGCATGTCAGCAGGACGCTGAGTGGGCAGTTAACAGCGTGTATTGTGCACAGAGGCTGTGTGTGTGAGTGTGTTAGATCCAGAGCATTCCTGATTGACCCCTTGACCTTCTATTCATAACCGTAACATCAAATTAACACGCTAATAATACTCATTATGCTGGAAGTCTGACTGTGTAAGAGACAGAAAGAGAGAGAGGGGGAGAGAGAGATTGAATGTGCAGAACAGCATTAATGTGTGTCTAAATGAGTATAGTAAACATTCAGTTATCCTCAGTGTCAAGAAACGGCAAATATTTGTCCCATATCGGCAACACAAGCACTATAGAATTGTAAGATTTAGCATAAAATCTATAGATCTACTGTATATACATGTTTGTATGTGTTATGAAAAAATCAAATTCCAGCAATGCACTCCACTGACCTTCTCAAACAACGTACAAACGGCTTGATTTGCAGGTTTTAAATATGAAATTCAGCACTAATAACAACCAGAATGCATGAGAAATCGAGACAAGATTGATTCCCATCGGCTCCACTCATCTGTTTCCTCCTCTTTTCCCCCTTTTTCTGACTTTGATTGCCATGATGAGCGTCTCACTGCTCCCCTGAGAAATGCTGTCTGTTAAATGGACATGGAGAGGGATGTCGCCAATGTTAAACAGCCTTCTTTTGATAAGTCAAACAAGGGAGTCCCTCTATCGTTCTCTCACACACACATAAACAGACACACTAATTTTTATACAAAAAAAAACCAGAATAGGAACTTCAGACGTAATATGCATTTTTCAGTATGTTTTCTTATTAGCAGGCTTACTTTTCAGTTAGAAGAACATAGTCTGGTTCCTGACTTCTTTCTCCACTCCAGCCACTGAATGGTTTAGTTAAAATCCATCAGCAGCACCTGATATAACTTAAGGAAGGATTGATTAGAAAAACTAGATATTGGATGGCAATTGCAAAATACTGGATTTCCTTGAGAAGAGCTTTGGAAATTAGCTTTGTGAAGCTAACATATGTGCATCAAATCATAATGCATTGTTTGTTTGTTTGTTTAAATTTTAAGGTCAGTCTTTTAAAAAAAGACATGTCAGCATTTACATTTCAGAGCCTCAAATGTGACTTTTGCATACATATAACATTCAAATTGATTCAAAGTCAGAGTTGAAAACACACTGGGGTGTGGCTAAAATAAGACCACCTATTTCGGCAGTGACTTCAAAACATGGGACAAATTTTGGTACAAATAGCTCCTAATAGAAAAACGATGATGTTTATATATACAACTTATTACTAATTCTATTACTGCACTGAGATTAAACAGATCATAACATAATTCTTGTAAAATTTTCTAAGCCTAACCCTGATCTCAACCCCAGATGAAAGAAAAAGGTTTTGCTCTTTCAGTTAAAAAAAACATTTGGAGCTTTAAAAAATGAAAACAAAGCATTTCCTTTCAGGACATTTGTTTCCTTAACATAAACAAACAAGCACACATGCATGCACTCACGCACACATGCGCACACACACTGACACACACTTGTAGCGTTCCTTTGCTTGCCAGTCAAGCCCTCTGTGGAATTAAAGGCTACTCCTCTCCATCTGTCTACTCTCTCTCTCTCTCTCTCTCTCTCTCTCTCTCTCACTCACTCAAGTCCATTCTGTCTTGAATTACCATTTACAGCCTAAAACCTTTTCACAGTCAACTCCCAATTAATGCCTTAATGACCTAATACTGTTATGTTTATGGCTCTCTCTCTCTCTCTCTCTCTCTCTCTCTCTCTGTCTGTGTGTGTGTGTGTGTGTGTGTGTGTGTGTGTGTGTGTGTGTGTGTGTGTGTGTGTGTTTCATCTCCAGTTTGGCTCATGTCTGATTAGTAGCTTTATGGTTGAAGGGAATGGGTGTTGTACTCTAATTAGAAACCATGTGTGTGGCTTCTGTGTGTGTATGTAAATTGTGAATGGTGGGCTGGGGGTCTGTAGATACTACTGTCCAACTTATCTGGACAGCCAGCGAGCAATATAATGGTGAGAAAAGACTCATAAACACTCTCTCACACACACTTGTACACAAAGAAATGTGTGTGTGTGTGTGTGTGTGTGTGTGTGTGTGTGTGTGTGTGTGTGTGTATGTTGGTTTTGAAGCACAGTCGCTTCTGCCATGTAGTCAGAGGGCACAATAAAGCACGACAGAGTACAGTGTTGTTTTTATTCTCTGTTTTCTTCTCTCTCTCTGCCTGTCTGCTGGACTGTAACATACTGCCCTTATCTTTTAACCATCAGGTGTGATTTCTTACACTGGAGCCAGAGCAGTAATCAGCAGGCTGTTTATCACTGCTGATTGTAAGATTATATTCACCCTGATAGTCATTAGGCATGTTAAAGCCTTTGATAATCGTACGGTAATGATTACACTGTGCGCCATTATCTGAAACCATCTAATCTCAACTAACTGTAATCTAACTGTAACAACATTTTAAATGATTTCTCATTCCTATCACTATGATTTGTCTGGTAACTGTAGGTTTAGTGTCTGTATGTGTGTGTGTGTGTGTGTGTGTGTGTGTGTGTGTGTGTGTGTGTGTGTGTGTGTGTGTGTGAGTATGTGTTTTCCTAGGCAAGGATTAATCTACAGGACCAAATGCTCTTGACTTTGTGAAGCTTTTTGTATTACAAAAGCATCATGTTTAATGTTTTAAAGTAAAAGCTTAATGTCATTTGTTTTCTGGTTACTGAGGTTAAGATTATAATTATGGCTTACAGTTAAATTCAGAAAAACAAGTGTTTTCAAGTGGTGTAAAAAGGGCTGGAAATAACCGAGTTCATATTACAGCAGCAACATATCGCTGCTGTCGGACCAAAACCTTATATCTCCAAAATGGTAACTTCACAGGAGAAAGAAAGAAAATGCTTTACTTTTAATGTAAATCAATGGAACCAGACATTTTGGTCCATTCATCTTGAATTTTATGCACAATATAAAGGACAGTAGGAATTTTCAAACTAGCTCAAAAACTGAAAAACATCCAAAATGGAGAAAATATGAGAATGTTTTGGTCCAACAGTAGCGATATAAAATGCATATAGGAACAAATTATTTTTAGATAATGATACATAGTAATGGACCTATCCAGGGTGTATCTTGCCTTCCGCCCGAAGACTGCTGGGATAGGCACCCACCTCCAGCACACCCCCGCGACCCTGACGGAGAAGCGGCTTAGAAAATGGATGGATGGATGGATACATAGTAATGGTGATTTTTTGATAATTAACACCACAGAATTTTTTTAATATCATTAACACGTCTTCCTAATCTGACCCAAACTATTGATAGTTTCACCCTGAAGCCCAGCTGCTTATATGCTCCATCTTTTTATGACTGCTTCTCATAGCCCTCTCATTCAAATACATGTGATAAATGGTTCACTGATAAGACCACTGAATTTGCTTTGAACTTTTTTATCTGAGCTATAATTTAAAAGCAAAACTCAACACTGATGCCAGCAATATCAGTAATTTTGCAGTCTATACTGGAAAACTATGGAGAAACCAATGAGCAGCAAACTAACAAAAGCAATAGCAAAGTGGAAAGCTGGAAAGCTCCAAAAGATGATGGAAAGCAGCTGTATGAGAGCAAGAGGGCTACAGACATGGACAAAACTGGAATCAAGCCATTGTTGCTGTCAATTGATGTCAGTGATAAAAATGTGTGTGTGTGTGTGTGTGTGTGTGTGTGTGTGTGTGTGTGTGTGTGTGTGTGTGTGTTCTCAGCAGGGCAAGATAAACTGCCCCTCCCTGTCTCAGGCATGCTAATAGCTGTAATGAGGCTGATACATGCAGACTGAATAGAGCCGCCTCCAGGGGGGCATGTACCCCTCTCATCCACACACTGAGTCAGGGTGTGTGTGGGGTGCGGTTTGTGTTTGTGTGTTTTTGCTGGGTGGGTGTGTATGTAATGTGTGTATGTGTGAGTGTTGTGTTTGAGCCCTTTTGGCTTAAAGGCGTTTGAACTTTTCATGGATCAAAGGGGTTCAGTGATGTCCTAATAGCAGAACTTTGGAGAAAAGAACAAATCTGCTGGTTTCACTCAAGGCTATAGCTGCTTTTGTCTCTCTCAGGGTGGGCTACTTTTCTTTCTTTTCTTGGAATGGGCAGAGTGTAGTGGACTACATCACAAAAACAAACAAGCCAAATCAACAAAGAAACAAGTAGTGTGTTTTTGTTTGTTTGTTTATTTAGCATCAGAAAAGTACAATGTTTTTGCATAATAAACTTCTTACAGAGAAAGAGCATTTTGGTCTGGAAAACATTTGCTAAAGTTTTAGGGAAGTTTACTGACCTAAATAAAATAAAAATAAAATAAAAAAGAATATGTTCTCTTCTACTTACAAAAACAATTGTGGTATGATAACATTTAGAATAATTTAAACAGATCATCCCTGCTAGTTTTAATGTCTTGTGACTGAGAAATCATAGAAATAAAAATATTATAATACGCTGTTCTCATTGCTTGTGATTTCTAAAGGGTAACTTTAGAGTTACAATAAAGACTATTTACACTGCAAGAATAAATGTCCAAAAGTCATTTACAGCACCTACCTACATCACTCTAGCTACACTGATGAATTAACTGGGTAAATCTCTGTTATGTACCTGTGTGCTACTCTGATATATGAGTGAAAGCAAGCAACGGTGAATATTTCTCCCTTGGATGTTTTCTGATTTGACTGCTCGTAAGTAAATAACTGTTTTGATCATGTTCAGCAGTAAGAAACTTAATTTTGTTATTTGTTTAAGATTATAAACCTCAAACCTCAAGTTTTATATTAGTTCCCTTTATTTACCTCTCAGAGATATGTACTTACAGAACTGTTTACAATATTGTCTCTATACTGCTTACATAATGTATGCAATTTACATAATTCATGCAACTCCACACATTTAAATCTACAAATTTAACTTCGTGAAAATACTATACTTTACTGTAAAGTTTAATTATTAAAAAAACAAGCTTGATATTTTACACAAAGTAAAGTAACTAAGTTTTCAAAAAAAGAAATGTAACTTAAGTGCAATAATAGTAATAATTAATAAATAATAATAAGCAGATATTACCATTAACTTTTGATGTTAAACTAACAATTTATATATTTGTCAATTAACAGTTACAATAATATGTTAATTTATTTAGCTTATTTCAAGGTTTATTTATTTTTTTGTTTATTTACTTACATATTTATGATGTATTAATTACTCAGTTAATTTTGCAATTTTTCAATCCTTCAGCAAAGAGATTCTAAATTGAGTAACTCACACACAAACACATACACACATGCACTCCCACACACATTACCTGTCAGTACACATCTTCATGCGAGCATTGTAAATGCAAACTAAGGAATCTTAACTATGGTTAGAATGCAAAAACCCACACACACACACACACACACACACACACACACACACACACACACACACTCACACACACACAGAGTTGAATGCAGAAATCTCCTCTGTTCTCAACATACACCAAAAAGCCTCACACATTAATACAAATCTAAGCTTAATACATTTACCAGTGCACCTCATTGCAAACACCAGAAAGACACACTACCGAATAAACACTGTCATGATGTCATTTTGAACACTATGCAACACTACTTTTAAACATAATGTTAGATTTAGATGAAAATAATTTGCCTATAGAATTTATCAGCCTACATTTTCAGACACAGTGGTGTTGCTGGGGTTTTTACACACATCAGTGTGATCCAGCCAAGAATAACTCTGTGGTCAGTAACTGACCAACAGAAAAGCACTAAACAATGGATAATACAAGTTGTGCAACCATTTATATATACAGTAAATTGATTTCATTTTTCATTATTATTATTATTATTATTATTATTATTATTATTAAATTATATGCATTTGTCAAATACACCAGTACATGATATTGAGTTTCCAGTTTTTCTATGTTGTAGCTGATCAAAACTAAGCAGGTTGTAAATAACAATGACAGTAACACTTGTGGAGTAACTTGTGGAAATGCCACATTTAATGTTTGACATTAAAAAGTAATGAGCATGACAGTGACAGTAAAAAAATGAGCCATGTATTACAGTGATTTTACGATTAAGGGGTGTTGTTATGCATGGTCAATATTCAATGAATAATTTAATTTATAGTTTTTAATTTACAATGACATAATTCTTATGATTACAAAGCAAATGGTCAAAGATTATTCCATAAACAGCGCAATGGATTTTTGGCTTCGCCAATCAGATTTTAGAACCTGAACTATCCATATAGACACATAGATATACAGGCATAACTTTTTCAAAATGGTCCAAGGGTACTTAGATTAAAATTCAAGACCTTTAGGGTTATAAAAAGCAAATAATTACATTATGCAACGACATTCTTAATTATAGGATTTCTTATCTGCTTTTCCACTTGGTCCAGTAGTGAAACATGTGAAGAATACGCTAACCAGATACATCGTATTGTTGAGCCTTTGACTTACTATTTAAAAAAACACTTACTTACTTACTAAGTTGAAATAAAGACTTATTCTCTCAAAAATCTGACTTCTTGTATCAAAAATAATCACTTCTTGTCATCATATAATGACTTATGTTTTTAAAAAAAATGTCCTGCTACGTTTAAATAAGTATATATTTTCTGTTCATTGTGATTCTCCAAATAGTGACTTATTTTCTCCAAACTTTGATGACGATTTTGAATTATTCAGACAAAATTCCAACATACAACTTCAAAAGAACGAGGTATTAGTGAAATTTCTGTTATATTTGAGTCATAAATAAAAATGTGTCCATTAGCTCATTTCATGTATTTCCTTCCTTTTTGGTGTTTGTTACAAGCTTTGTCCAGAGCCCAGCTCGTCTGCTCCTGTGGGTTTATGGGTAAATGTTGTCAGGGATTACGTTGCCGTGCTCCTTCTCTTTAAAACACTGATCACTGACACTCTCCTAATTGAGCTTGGCAGACTGCTCCTACTCTGAGCCTTAAATAAACTACTACAGCAGGGAAGTGTGTGTGTGTGTGTGTGTGTGTGTGTGTGTGTGTGTGTGTGTGTGTGTGTGTGTGTGAGTGTGTATGCACATGTGTGTGAGTGTCTGTGTTTGACAGCTTAAATAGGTTTTAATTATGGGTTTCATGCAGTCCTGTGCATTCCAGTCCTCATAGCTCTTATGTAGTATTATTAACACTCCTCTGTTTGGTGTGTCTCTTGCTATTTTTCTGTCCCAGAGAGGTGAATGTGTGTTGAGTCAGGTAGGGGGTGGGGGTGGGCCATGGGTGTTCAGGGGTTAAGGGTTCCTGTGCATTTTATGAGCAGATTACATGCAGGTATTACTAGACTGTAATTGACCAGCAGGTGTGGAAAGTAGGAGGGAGGGGAGGGGCCCTTTTCTTTCTGTCTTTCTTTGTTTTTGTGTGTCATGCAAGCTTGGCACTGCAACTTGCTTTTCCAGTTTATTCGTCCCTCTTGTTTCTCTTTCTCTCTCTGTCTCTCGCATGCTCTCTCGCCCTCATCACTCTTTCAGCAGCTGCAAGGCAGTTGAACTCTTGCAACAGTTTAGACAAATCATTATACAGTTAACGTGTGTGCGTCTGTGTGTATGTGTGTGAGTGTGTATATGTTTGCACTAGGGACACAGCCATTAGTAGTATTACAAGCAATCAGACAGTAGTTTTGCTGTAAGGCCTTTTCTGGCATGGGAATACAACAGCACAAGCACTTCTAATGTAGTGACATTAGCAGAAAAGTTCCTCACTCAGAATTTGAGTGAATGTTTAAAAGTTTCACATAGTTGGGCAGACCGTGTGTACAGAGTGAATAGGCTCAAAGGGGAATTCCACTGATTTTTCAAACCTTCTAGTTACTTTAATCAGTTGAGATGTAAACAGTCATTCAGAGTGACTTGGTGTGAAGTAGAGCACTGTAGAGAAACATACTGACTTAATATCTTTACAATGGTTATTAAAAGTATTAGACATTGATGTCTACAATACAAATATAGCCATTTCAATTTCTGTCTGATTTCTCTCTAAAGTTTACATATCGATGCTGCTGGAGCAAAATTTCATGTCTTCAAAACGATAACTTTACAGGAGAAGGAATACAACTACTTCATTTTGAATGTAAGTCAAAGGAATCAGACATTCTTCCAAGTAATTTTGTAACATTTCTTTTAGTCCTTCCATCTTAAAGTTTACACAGTGTAAAGAAAACAGGCATTTTCGAATTATGTCAAGAATTGTTCAGACAGCAGCGATATGTAATGCTTATAATGGGAAAATAATGGTAAATCTGAAAAAAGTAGTTTTGCCTTAAAATGTCCTGCATGTAACTTTCTGCCATAAATTTATTTTAAAAACATATTTTAGACCAAAAACATATGATAAGACTCATGCTTTGTAGTCCCTATCATTACTACATAGAACAATGTAGCCTTGGAATATTTCTCATCAAATCGTTCTGAATGATTTTGCTTACATCTTAATGGTCAATTACACCAACATTAAAAAACAAAAGAAGATTCTCCTTTCATAAGAATACAGGCACATACTTAAAAATGCACCTAACAATTCAAGTACACTGGCATTTTGGTGATTGAGGGGATTGATTGTGCAGTACGTTGGGCAACATGAACCATAGGACATATCTTAAGCATATCTAGTGATCAATTCAAAGACTTTATCTTTGTCCCCTTGGTATCATTTATGATAGCCCACTGTAGATGCTTTATAGATATTTATTTTGCATTTACTTACATTCAACTAAATATCTAAGTTCCCCTTGATCGTGCCTAAACCTGACCCTAACCTTAACTTGAACCCAAAACCTAAAAATAAAAATCACCCTGCTCCTAACTCTAACTCTGACTGATTCTAACTCCTAACACTGTTAAGAATCAACTGAGTTTTACCAGATATGTTTAAAATAACTTTGATAATCTACTGAGGGCTATGCAAATTAAAGTGGGACTACCCCTTTAGCTCGTTAGCATCTGTTTAGCTGTTTGTGCATTTCCATGTTGGTCATAGCAAAATGTTGCATGTGGAATTGGAGCTTTCTGAGTGCTACTGTGTTTTCTGTCACTGTATAAAAACTGCTGCTACCTTTGTTGTTGGATGCACTGCAATAGCTTCTAAGTGAGCATGTGCACACATTAGGAACACTATTCACATCGCTATAGAAACACCTTATAGTAACTTGTTTTTATCAAAGATTAAAGGGCACTGAAGTGTGCAGCACTTTCAGATTAATGCATATTTTTGTTTTAATTTTTTTTTACCTTAAAGGGGTAAGTTGTGATACTGCTGCTTTAGACTGTGTAAGATGCTGTGAAACCTAATAATTTAGTTTATTATGGCATATATTATCCTTCTATATAATGTCATATAAAATAATAACGTTTCTATATTATATATTATATACTATATTACATTATTGTCGCACTTCATGCGGATTCACCTTCTGTCCTTAAAGACTCTCTGGACTCCCACACTTCCCACAATCCCCTTCACCAACACTTCAATGACTCATGCACTCCATCAGTCAATCAAGGATAGTTTCCTAGAAACACTTCACCTGATTTCTATTTACTTACACCTGTGTTTGCTTATCTATTTTTGTTTATACCCCTTCACTTGTCATGTGTGTTGTGAAGTATTGCTACCCTTTTTTATTAGCATACAGAGCAATGTCTTGTATTTGTCTTTATCGTGTTTGACTTTTGTGTTTTCTGATTTTTCTCTTTTTATTTTGCACTTCTAATAATAATAATAATAATAATAATAAAAACTAAACTGAACTAAAATGTTATACAGTAAAAATAATCAATGATCACAGTCTTATTACATTTTAGGATTTATGGTGACACTGTATTTTGAGGCACACTTTTCAGAGGAAACAAACATTGAATAAACTCCCAACAAACAATGAATAGACTCCCAGTAACATATCAAAAACATATGGAGGTTAGGATTAGGTTTTGGGTTGAGGTTAAGGTTTGGATTAGGGCCAAGGTTAGGGTTAGGTTTTGGTAAGGTTGGGTGAGGTTAGGTTTTGTGTAATTGAAGTAAATATTAGCAAAACATCTATTTAATGTTAGCAATGAATCAACAGAACATCTTCAAGATATTCAGATGCTTCACTACTGCTGCTTCACTGATACGTTGATGTGTTACTGATAGTCTGTGAAGAGTTTATTAATGATCTACAAAGGACCACTTCAAATAAAGTCTGACTGATTTATTATTCAGTAACTACAGAGACAACAGTGCAAGCTGGTGGAGAGATTCTTAAATTATAGAAGCCTTTAACAAAGGTTGGGACCTTCCAGTGGGTTTTGGCCATTTTATTGGTTACTTTTTACTTAATTTTGAGTTTATTGAATTTCAGATATTACGTATGAGAGGGTGAATGATATGCAAGGCATTTCTATACTTGAGACCGCAAGGTCTGACTCACAAACTATTTCTCAGTAACTGTTTGCTTTCAGTGCCATGGGTGTGTATGCGTTAGTAATAGTATCGCTTCCCACCCCCAAATGGACTACAGCAGAAAAATGTGATTTTGCCCGATAAAACTAATGAGGGCAATTTTAATGTCCCAGACGTGTGTATTGAGTTGCCTTAATGTGCTCTTGCTTCATCCAAACATGACATCCGTCCATTAAAGTACCCCATGTGTCTGTGTGTGTATGTTTATAGGAGTGTGTATGTGTGTGTGTGTGTGGGTGTGGGTGGGTGTGTGTGTGTGAGAGGGTTGTTTGAGGGAACCTTTCTAAGAAATATGTCACTTTTCCTCTTCTTCGTTAGCCCATTATCAGGCAAGGCTTTGGAATGAGGCAGTCATGGCTTCCTGGTTCCTTCCTGTAGTGTAATGAGCTCAATTACCCGTCCAAACAATAGTTAGCGTAATTGCGCTAACGCATAAACGCAGTCATCACACTGGCACTTCCTGACCCAAAATGACGTGGCATCGGTCAGCATGGCGACAGACAAAGCAGCCGTGGGAGGGAGAGGAGATCTTACGGTATCAGTATGCGGTTTATAATATGCAAAGTTTTAGGTCAAGGTTATTTTTAAAGTATTTTTAACAGAGGTTTCAGTTCGAAAGTACTGAAAAATGGTACTTTGAATTGGCGTGATTCATACAACAGGTTGCAAATGAATAAAATCTGTTTCATCAACGCAGTTCCTACCAAAAGAAGAACTGAAAGAACAAATATTATTCATGTGCAACCAATTGACATATTTGAATCAAGAACCAATTTTTCTTAGTCATGCCATATTCCCACCCCTTTTTTGGCAAAGCAGCATGAATAAAATCTCTCATATAATAGCACATTACTGAACAAATTCAGAAATGTGTTTTAGGTCATTCCTCATCATTACACCAACATTTGAAATTCCGGTGGCTACACTGTGTCCGAACAAGTAAGAACAGCTCTGTCACAGTGCATGAACATAGCAACTAAAGGCCATTTTTTCTTTTTATTGCAAGTAAGCAAGCAAAGTTTATTTATATAGTGCTTTTTACCACAGGTGTTGTCACAAAGCAGCTTTACAGACCAATCAGTATTACAGAAAGAAAAAGATAAGAAAAAGTGGGAGTGGGAGAGAGAGAGAAAGCTAATTTGATTAGCTATGATAATGCAGCAGCAGCAACAGTGGCGGTTAAGCTGATGGCTGGTGAGCAGTGGCACCCGATCAGGGCAGAAGGGCCAACAGCATCAGACGCACAGGATGGGCAGCTGTTCAACTCAGCAAAGAAAGGAAGAAAACACAGACTGTAAAGAGTGGATGACCACAGATTACAGTATAACAGAGCAGCAGAGACTCCGGCAGGTCTAGATCTGCCAGGCTTAAGTGCAGTGAATGAGTGCTGCTGATATTTACACTCCTATTCAGTGCTAGAATTTTATGCCTGTCACAGTAAAAACGCAATAAAAAATGTCCTTAAGTCATCAGACACCTGTTCATCCAATGTTTTATCTGGTGTCAAGAGTTTTAGCAGAGTTTGTCCCTTATTTGTTGAAGGTGGGCTATTTGATTCCAGAAATGTTTTAGTCAACTCTGATTGTAATTCCAAGCAAGAGGAGTTGATTTTATGTCAATTTCCTGAATTTTATGATGGAGTTAATTCCACACAATAATCTTAATACCAAAAACCAAGATAGAAGAGAAAGACATTTAGCAAAAAACAAAGAGTACAACATCAACTAGGAAAAGAATGTTCATGAACATGCTTTAAGATGACTTGACAATGCTGTTGCTAAGAAATCCCAGATGGTTGCTAAGGTGTTGCTATAGTATCCCAGGTGGTTTCTAAGATGTTGCTAGGCCATTACTATGTTATTCCAGATGGTTGCTAAAATGCCATCGCTTTGTTATTGCAAATCCCTGACAAAAGTCACAGTGTTGCTAAGCCTTCGCTGTGTTATCCTAGATGATTGCCAAGGTGTTGCTAAGCTGTTGCTAGGTTATCTAAAGTGGTTGCTAAGGTGTTGCTAAACCATTGCTATGCTATCTCAGGAGGTTGCTGATATGTATGTATGTATTTGTGTTAGTATGCATTTGAGTTTGCATGTAATGTCTATGAGAAGCAGTTTGAGAGATGACCTTTAAGACATCATTTGTGGCCAATAGACTTGAGTTTTCTCAACTTTCTGCAATTCAATACTACAACCTATCCCAGAGGTATAGGATGGCGCTCCATCACTTCAGTCAATGCAGTTCTACTGCTCTATAAGTTGTTCACACCCCTCTAGCCAACACTTCACATTGGGTATGGTGACCTCAGGCTCATGTACAATAGCTCCAGAGTATTTTATTTGTTTATATATTTCCAACACATTTCCAAAGAGATTATACAAGCTGTGTTTGCACAATTGATTACAAGTCAGCAACA
Organism: Pygocentrus nattereri; assembly: GCF_015220715.1. Classification (NCBI taxonomy): domain Eukaryota; kingdom Metazoa; phylum Chordata; class Actinopteri; order Characiformes; family Serrasalmidae; genus Pygocentrus; species Pygocentrus nattereri. The sequence continues at coordinate 34,459,508 of NC_051211.1, read as the reverse complement.
GGTAAAACGTATAGTAGCTAAGTTTACTAATTAGAAGGGATGTGTTGATACTTTCAGACATGTGGGAAACAGCATAGGAAATAACAGCCAGTTCTCTTTGTCCTTATCAATGTGGCAACCTTGTACGGGTAATTATTTTTCCATTATCTTAAAGCAGGGATAATCAACTCTGCTCCTGCCCTATACACTTTGGTGAAGAAACTGCTCAAACACATTTGATTGAAGTCATTTGTTAATTGTCAGCTTTAATGAGTGTGTTTGTGGGGGACACTGGCCCTGCAACACTGGAGCTAAATACCCCAACCTTAAGTTAACTAAGAAGCATCAACCACAAGGCATACAGTTGGAATACACAGTAATAAACAGTAATAAACACAATAATAGCAAAATGTAAAAAAAAAGCAATAAAAATGTTCAACACTATGTATCACAGCAGTCACTTTATTTTTGACTAAGTTGTTCCATCAGCAATCATTTAATTTAATGATTTGATTAGAAAAAACATGTATTGGATGGTAACTGTAAGTACTGGACTTCCTCAAGCAGAGCTCTGGAAAAGGTTAAGCTCACACTACACAGATCAAATCACAATGGATTATTTATTTGTTTGTGTGTGTTTATTCTAATTTAATGTATTTATTCTAAATAAATGTATGCTCAGATAAACATGTTATCCTTAATAAAATATATTTAACCTGGTCTCATGGGATATATGTACCTTTGACCACTTTTTTGCAGAGCCACAAATACGTACCCTCGAGTACATTTTGCTGCACTTTTGAGAAACAAATGTCCACTGGGGGCGCTAAAGAGAACCTTACACTTTAATGTAACACGGCAATTATTTTGCCTTTGAAAATGACTGTAGCTGAGGCTTTGATTATTTTTTAAGCTGTCAGTCATCAGCGCTATTTTAATGATAAAATGTAAAATAATTTCGGAGCGCCTGTGATGTCTGCCGGTTCATGAGTGGGCAAAGCAGGTAGCTAATGCCGCCTCTAACACAGCTTCAGGTACATAGCTATAGCTATAGATGGGGCTTTTCTCCTATAACATTAGTTTGTTGGATAAAGCAGATTGTGTACTTGTTGGCTACCAAGCAAAGGTTCCCATAACCTTTTGCCTGAAGATATAGGGGGGGCGGGGCACTGTCTACTGATTTTGGGGCGATTTATCTAGCTAGCCTCCTTCAATTATGTGCCCTGCAGTAAGTATGCCTGAGATGTCAGCTGAAGTATTTGTAGCTCTGCAAAAAAGTGGTCAGAGGTACATATATCCCATGAGACCAGGTTGAATATATTTTATATATATATATATATATATATATATATATATATATATATATATATATATATATATTTTTTTTTTTTTTTTTTTTTTTAATCACTTACTAAATAAATAATTAAGATAATATGTGATAACTGCTTTTACTGCAATCCAATAATAAACATGATATACAGTACATTATGACATACATATACTGGCCTTATATATAAGACATATTTCAGTGTAATTATTATAGTACGCATTGGTCATACTGTGAACTTGTGGAAGGTACTGTGATTGGTTGTAGGTAGTGGATTGGTTGAAGCCATGATTACTCACTTATCACTCAAAGCAATCTTAGAGAGTTTAGGATTGTTTAGTGCACTTACATAATTGTCATAATGAAATATAATTTAGCTCAGAACATTTTGTAGCTCTCACACACACAAAAATACACAGAGACATTGCAAACTCTACAGTTGGTGCATATGTGTGTGTGTGTGTGCGTGTGTGTGTGTGTGTGTGTGTGTGTGCGCGAGAGGGAGAGAGAGGGAGGGAGAGAGAGAGAGAGAGAGAGAGAGACTCAGCATCTATTTTTCCTGAGAACGCAAAGCTGAAGGCCTGTGGTGATTTTCTCACACACTCACACTGTCACACATGTTTACACACTAAACATTAGCAGTGGTCAGTCTATGGGAAAATACATTCTCAGCACTGCCCTCATAGAGGAGTTGTGAGTGTGAATTAATGTGCTGTAGTGTGTGTGTGTGTGTGTGTGTGTGTGTGTGTGTGTGTGTGTGTGTGTGTGTGTGTGTGTGTGTGTGATGATGCTTCTACTTTCCACCCAGAAGCTATTTCAGGCTTAGTGTCACAGCAAAGCACAGCACACTTATTTTAACCAGGCTTGAGAAACGAGAAGTTATTGTTTGCACCAGAATATACTGATCTTTCATAAAAAAGGAGTGAGGAGGGAGAGGAAAAAAAGAAGAGAGAGATATGGGTATGGGTGGGGTGATGAGAGTGAGAGATAGAGAGAGAGAGAGAGAGAGAGAGAGAGATGGGGAGAGAAAAAAGAGAAAGAGACAGAGGGAGAAAAACAAACAAATAAAGAGAGAAGGACACAACAGAAACAGAGAGACAGAAAAAGAAAAAGGTAAAGAGAGAAACAGATGGAAAATACAAAGAGAGATTATTATAGACAGAGAGAGTGATAAAGGGAGGACTGAGAGGACAGAGAGAGTGAGAAAGCAAGAAAGAGAAATGGAGACAGAAATTAAAAGACAGAGAGAGAAGGGGACAGAAAGAGAGAAGAGAATTGGGGTGAAATAGAGTGTGTGTGTGTGTGTGTGTGTGTGTGTGTGTGTGTGTGTGTGTGTGTGTGTGTGTGTGTGTGTGTGTGTGTGTGTGTGTGTGAAAGAGAGAGAGATGAGTAGAACGGTGCACTGAATTTTGATTGCATGCCTGCAATACCACATTGAGTGTGTTTCCACCAATATATTTAGCATCTAATATCTTTTGTAGCAACTGTTGATCCCACTCAGCCTTGGGACTGTGTTGCTGTAGTGAATCAAAAATAAACAGGTTGGAAACTACTGATTTTCCAGTACACTAATATTAGCTCAATCACACACACACACACACACGCGCACACACACACACACACACACACACACACACACACACACACACACACACACACACACACAGACACAACGTGTTGTTATCCTATTCTTATTACACTATCTATCTATCTATCTATCTATCTATCTATCTATCTATCTATCTATCTATCTATCTATCTATCTATCTATCTATCTATCTATCTGTTGCATCTGCGCAGTGAGTCAATGTGAAAGAACAGTCAGAAAACTCTAATGTTCCAATGCTTCCACACGTACACAACACCTGAGGCGTGTGTGTGCGTGTGTGCATTCTCAGTAGAAGTTTTGCTCCAGGCCATGACCTTTCACCTAAACAAACGCTCAAACGCTCATATCTTGTGTATGCGTGTGTGTCTAACTGTTTTCCTGGCTATTCTTACAACACGGCCTGAGTGTAAATGCTATTAAAACACACTCTGTATGTGGATGTATTCCATATTCAAGAGAAACTGCTTTAAACAGATGTGACTGGACCTTTCCAACAGAGTGAACACAATCAGGATGTGCACAGGAAGTACACTGGCTCTAATCGACCTGTCATGCCCCGCCCACATGCACTAAATTTTGCTGCTAGGTTAGACAACCTTCACAAAACAGGGGCAAATGTTCCTTTCAGCTTGAGAAAATAACACAGTTTATGTCAAAATGCCTCTTATTTTGAACGTTATTGATTTCATATGTTCATTTTGCATGTGGGTGAAAGGTCACATGGTGAGAATAGACTGCCTGTAGATTTTGTCATCATGTAATCAAGCTGATGTTAGGATGGTTGTAAAGTCACTGCTTTTTTCCACCCTGCCTAGTTTTATTTAGATTGATTGATATTAATGCCTGTGTTCTGTTACCTTGTCCAGCCAAGGAACAGGTGCTATGAAAGACTGCATTTGTGGGTGGAACATGGATAGGTGAGCTGGGCATGTGGCCTGATTGAAGGGTGAATAAATTGACATTGTAATAAATGGACACTTGAAACTTATTTCTCATAGTTTTTTTTTTTTTTTTTATCTGTCAGTATTTGTAATGCATATTTATCTCAGTTTGACGAAAACATGGACAACACCTGTGGATTTTTGTGTGCTCTGAAAGATAAAAGCTGTTTATCTGATGGTGAACGTCTACCAGGTCTTGCACCTTTTTGAATGAAAATGAAATAAATAAAGGGTGAGAGTGTATATACTGTAGCATCCTGCTACTGGCCACATGACCGTGAGAGGCTCCGAAAAAGGTGGCCATGCAAAGGGCTATGCAGGAGGTTCAGCAGTGACCGCGGGCTGTGGATGGAGTTCAATATGGACGACAGATGGGTCATTGCAATATATATATATATATATATATATATATATATACTCTCACACTCTCTATCAAATGGGGTGCTCCTTTCGTGCTAATCTGCTATTGTGGAATACTCTGATATATACCACATCGAGGTTTGTATATATTTTAGAGAGCTCTAAAAATGTGTGTATGTGTGTGCATTTGAAGGGGTTTTTGAAGAGAAGCTGTCTATTTTTCACACCTCTGTTGAAAATAGTTAACCACTTTATCCTGTGGCTTAAACTGTAAAACATACAAACACACACACACACCCTAACACACAGAGTCACAGTCAGATATTGCTGTGTGCACACAAATAAATGCACACAGACACATGTACACACTCAGCGGAAGTGTTTCTCTTTCAGTAGCACAGATATGATGTGTCTGAAAGGAAGGCAGAATATAATGAGCAGTATAATTCATTTAAATGCACACACACACACACACACACACACACACACACACACACACACACACACACACACACACATATATATATATATATATATATATATATATATATGTGTGTGTGTGTGTGTGTGTGTGTGTGTGTGTGTACATTTTAATGCATTTTAGATGCACTTATGAATGTATTAGTGCCTATGAAGCTGACAGAAAGCTGTTGAGAGCAGGAATTTCTGCCAATATAGTGAGCAGGATATTTTGCATATGCTTTGCCTACTGACAGTGAAAGTGAAGGCACTATACCTACTCAGTGCTTTATGAAACCTCCTGTGTGAAAGTGTTGTATATACATGTTTAGGGTGTTTATAGGGTCCAAAATCCCCTAGTCTGTTAAAACATGAACATTTAGTCCTCTAAATGAAGCTGCTATTAGAAAAGGTAAAAGAGGCCAAAGCTTGTATTTTGGTTGCTGAGATTAAGTTTAGGTAGAGCACAACATACATACGACATGTATGGGACACACTATTATTAATATAGTATATGTGGGTAATTACATACAGTTGTACACAAAAGTTTAAACACCCCAGGTCCGTTGACATGTTTTGTTGCTTGTCCTGTTCAGAGAACACAGAATTAACGCGCAATTTCTATTTATTTAATGAGTTTAAGGAAAAAACTAAAACATAAAGTATAAAATGAGGGATAAATTTTGAAGAGGTCATATTTTGTGTTGTTTTTTAAATATTAAACAGCAAATTAAACAGTGCATTATTTGTGCATTAAAATGTGCATTAAATGTGTAAATTCTGTAATGGTGTGTTAACTTATTCACTTATTATTTATTCATGTATTTGACTTAGAAGATCAATAAAACATGTAATTTGACATGAGACACCCAAATGTTTGTATACTTTTGCATATGACTGTATAACCATGGTCACCAACTCTCCTCTTGAAGATTTGCTATCCTGCAATATAAAGGGTACTTTCAAACTATGTCAAAAACTGAAAAACGACAAAAGTGAAGATATGTACATGATAATGCTGCATGCATTTCCTGAATTTCATGAAATACAACTACGTCAAAAGCAGTCACCCTGAAGGAACACTGCTATCTGCTTTAGATCAGGTCATTATTAATACATCTGTCAGGAACTAGTTACGCTGAGGTTTCCGCCATCAGATATTTATCAGACTGTGCATTCTAGGATGCCAGCAGTTTCAAAAGTAATTCCTCAGTTGACTCTTTATGTTCCTATATATTTATATATGGTAGCTGAATGTGTTTGGACAATGTGGTAGCTTGCAGGCTAGATTAGTGACTGCTGACACTGAGTGATATAGGAAGAGGAAGGACCATCTTACCCACTCAGAGAGAATAAGGGCAGTTATGCTATCATGGACTTCCAGCCACAGATGGCTGTGGCATCAAACTCCCAATCTCTTGACAATAAAGCCATCGCCAAGGCCTGAATGTGTGTTGGCGACGTGCTAGCTTATAGGCTAGTATGCCTGCTTGTGTTTCAGCTCAAACATCTTTATCTTTAGGTAACAAACAGCATCACTCTCACTCTCTCTTTCTCTCTCTCTTACACTCACAAAATGATTTAAGTATATGATGCATCAACTTTTTTCATAATCAGTATTGTCAATGACTAATTGACCTCACTGAGGAATAATTATAAAGTAGTGCTAGTTGACATCACTGGCGGAGAACTGCTAATCAGAATAAGCAGCAGAAAGTAACCGTATGTAAATGCAAATGTAAATGCCCTTTTACTGAACCGGGCATGTGCAAATGTGTAGGTGTTTATGTGTGTGGTTTAAACTGAGGTGTTACTATGACAGTTTCCATAAATACAGGGAAATACAGAATGTGTACTGTTTACCAACACACAAAGCTCCATATGTATTGGCACCCTTGGTAAAGATGTCTTTGTGGTTTATAAAACTGATTGTTAAAACATGATTCAGGTTTTTCATAGACTAAATTTGCTTCATCTCCTTTCTTCTCACGTTTTCACATTTTTATGACCTTTCTTACTCATATTTACCAAGAGTGCTACAAATTTTGGAGTTGACTGTATCAGTGAAATGAACAAAACCTTGTATCTCTGAAAGAGTAAGAAAAAAAAATCTTACCTTCAGTATAAGTGAATATAGCAACAGTTTTATTCCAAGTGATTTAAAGTCTATTTAAAATTTCTATTGGGCTATTCATTATAACATGGTGGCACATTGTCACATATTTCCAGGGGCATTTATCAATTGTACAAAATGTAACAATGCCAAAAGAAGCTACCCTAAAGGAATATTCTGTTATCTGCTTTAGATCAGGCATTTGTTAGCTCATCTGTCAGGAACTAGTTAGGCTGAGGTTTCTGCCATCAGATATTTATCAGTCTGTGAATTCTAGAATGCCAGTAGTGTCAAAAGTGATTCCTCAGTTCACTCTTTATTAATTTGTCGCAAATGAGCGTATGTAAATGACATGCTGGCTTGTGTGCTATGCATTCTGTTTGTTAGCTCAAGTATCATTATCTTTTAGGTGACAAGCAACATCACTCTGTCTTACGCACACACACAACACAACACACACTCAACCGCGTCTATTAATAGTAAAGCTGCTGGCAGGAAAAGATGCACTCCTCCTGAGTGAGCTTAACCTCTTATAAACTTGTTTTTATTTTAAACAGTCTGACTGTTTGGATGTACAACATGAATTAACGTTTCAAGTATTCATTCTGTTCTTTGTAACTGCAATCACTTAAATCTAAACCAAAAATCATACAGAGAGGCTAAACTATTTTTAAACATTTTTGTGGTAAGTTGTAAACAAGTAGATGCATGTGTTTTTGAATAGTGAATAAGCCAATAAAATAATGTATCATCAGTGAAACATACAGACACTCATTAAAATCTGCACCCAGATTGGCTGCCGCATGTTCATGTCTAGCCTGGTCATAGTAAAATGGCTCGAAAGCCATGTGAAGTGACCCACATCATTGGATGGCTCAACACGCTTGGAGAAGAACACTAATGGCCAGTATTGTTATAGCAGCTAACAGGTGCTCAAATTGGCTAGCACTATGTTGAGTGATAGGGGACATGGTGGGCCATCTGGTCCAACCATAAAGGAGGCCAATTATGCTCTCTTGGACTCCATCATTGACAACTATGCTCTCCTGATGACAAGGCCAATGCAACCAGCTGCCCAAACCGTGGCCCATCAGTGTGTCATTTGCTTTGCCCCTAGAAAGTTAGAAAGTTACCCTAACTCCATCCTTCACCCAAAGAGAGAATAAACATATTTTTAACCTGTATGATCCATTCTACCCAATTAATTCAAACTGCAGTTGCACTGTAAAACCTATTTTTTTATTAGGACTGTATTATGATCTATTTAAATACTAGGCACTAATAAAGACAGTAATAAGTTAAATCTGTACAAAATCAATGAAAACATTTAATATTTCCTTTAGGAATATCTTTTAAAGGGAAGTTGAAAGATTTATCATGAGTTTAATTTTTACATAAAAATATTATTCAAAAACGGTGTCCCACATTTTCATGTCACTACTGAAACCCAGAGTTTTAGTCCATAGACTAATGGACATACACTGTTCATTTTATCATCTTGGCTGTAAATATGTCTCTTCATGTGTTAAACCAATAAAAGAAATGAAAATTCAAACTTACTTCTAAAGCTACTTTTCTTGCATCTTTGGAAACATTTCCAAAAGTAGTATAGTTTAATGTAAAATGCACTATATTGACAAAAGTATTTGCTTGTCTGCATTCACACACATATGAACTTGAGTGAGAGGGTTAAGAAGTTAAGGGTTAAGGGTTAAGAGTGCGTTTATGGGAATTTTTGACCATTCTTCCAGAAGTGCATTTATGAGGTCAGATACTGATGTTGGATGAGAAGGCCTGGCTCACAATCTCCACTATAATTCATCCCAAAGGTGTTCTATCGGGTTGAGGTCAGGACTCTGTGCAGGCCAGTCAAGTTCTTCCACACCAAACTCATTCATCTATATCTATATGGACCTTGCTTTGTGCACTGGTGCACAGTCATGTTAGAACAGGAAATGTCCATCCCCAAACTGTTCCCACAAAGTTGGGAGCATGAAATTGTCCAAAATCTCTTGGTGCTGAAGCATTAAGACTTCCTTTCACTGGAACTAAGGGGCCAAGCCCAACTCCTGAAAAGCAACCCCACATAATCCCCCCTCCACCAAACTTTACACTTGGCACAATGCAGTCAGACAAGTACCATTCTCCTGGCAACCATCAAACCCAGACTCATTCATTGGATTGCCAGATGGAGAAGCATGATTTGTCACTCCAGAGAACACATCTCCACTGCTCTAGAGTCCAGTGGCAGCGCTTTACACCACTGCATTTGACGTTTTGCATTGCACTTGGCGATGTAAGGCTTGGATGCAGCTGCTCGGTCTTGGAAAATCATTCCATGAAGCTCTCTATGCTGTTCTTGAGCTAATCTGAAGGCCATATGAAGTTTGGTGGTCTGTAGTGAGTGACATCTGCGCACTATGCACCTCAGCATCTGCTGACCCTGCACTGTCATTTTACATGGCCTACCACTTTGTGACTGAATTGCTGTCGTTCCCAATCAATTCCGCTTTGTTATAATTCCACTGACAGTTGACTATGGAATATTTAGTAGTGAGGAAATTTCACAACTGGACATGTTGCACCTGCGGCATCCAATGGAATTCACTCAACTCTTTCTTTCACTAATGTTTGTAGAAGCAGCCTGCATGCCTAGGTGCTTGGTTTTATACACCTGTGGCCTTTGAAGTGATTGGAACACCTGAATTCAATGATTTGGATGGGTGAGTGAATACTTTTGGAAATATAGTGTATCGCTCAACATTCGACTTTTCATGAGGCTGAGGTCAGCTACTCATTCGCCAGCTTTGTCATCGAATGGATCAAGGTGGAATGCCTACAAGAGGCCACAAATGAGAAGCTGACTTCATCTGCGTGACTTTTAAATGTTTAACAGTTTCTTAATGCCAATTAATTGTATCAGGAAACCAGCTGGAGTGACTACAAATGCAAATTAACATTTAACAAGATGACATTTATGTCCTTCTTAAAACTTTCTCTTTGCTGTTTCATTAGCTACTAGCTAACAAAATAAACTCTTGTCTGCATTGCTATGGTGACCAGCATACTGTGTGCCAACCTTCAGGGTTAAAGGATGAATTATCAGTTATACATTAACTCCAGTGTTTAAGACCATTTATTGTTGAAACTGTCAGAACAATCAGCAAAGCTTTATTTTACTGCAAAGGAGAATTATTTTATTGTTTATTATTTCTATTTATTATTTTTACTTAAAAATCTAATTCTCCTCTGGAGCGACAACAGGGCAGTAAAAGAGTTGCATGTTACCGACCCCTGCATAAACACAAAGACATCATGTTATTTAAGGAGAAGAGAGCCATGCTGGCCTTTGCGTAGACAATTAGCTCTGTGCACTTTATTTGCCATGCAAGCCAAAGTGATATGACTCAGATTGTGGCTGTCAGTGGGATATGTTGACAAGAGTCTCTGTATGTGCAACCTTTAACCATTTGTCTGCCACCACAGTCACCCACTCGTTACAGCTGTGACATCACTGTTGACATCATCAGTATGGCTACATCTAAGCATCTATGCACCCACACAATTTATTCTCACTACTTAAGTCTCGCGCTCTCTCTCTCTCTCTCTGTCTCTTTCTATCTCTCTCTCTCTCACACACTCTGAGGAAGACAGTAGCAGTAGTGCCGGTGAGCCACTTCACACACCTCCTCGCCCCCTCACCTTCCTCTCCCTCTCTCTTTCTCTTTCTCTCTTTCACAGGAAGTTGTGGGCACACAACGGCACCATAGCAATGACGCTCACCTCTCTCTGAAAATGGTGTTACGTTTCTTTGACACTTGTGTGGTTTGATATGCCTTTAATGTTTTAATATTGCTTTTTTCAGGACACAAATAACTTTTTTCCTGTTTTGTGCTTTAGCAAGCGGACAAGATGCAGCCTGTACAGTCTAATAGCAGCATCAACTGATACCCAATCAGACATATAATCATTACTATGATTATGCAGACAGAAAAAAGCTGATGCATCATTCAAAGTTAAGTAAAAATTAAAAGTAAAGTGCAATGAACCTACAGAAACTTATATTGCCCCCTACACTTCCTGAAGTGTATTGCAATCTGTCAGAATAACAAAAAGGAAACATGTCATGAACATAAAGGATTACAAAGCACTTTAGTTTATCAGTATGTGATGCATCGTCTTTTTTTCATAGTGATGTGGACAACGTTGTGGACGATGTGATTTTTGTTGAGGAATCATTATACACACATACAGTTCACATCATTGAGAACTGCTAATCAGGCCAAGCAGCACAATTTAACTGTACATGAAGTGTCACAACAACAACTTCTATAAACACACACTTGGAGATAGATTTGCTTAGAGAAAAACAGAACTTGTCCATTACTCGGTTGCAACACACATCTCCATAATTATTGGAACCTTTGGAAAGGTGTGAAAAAAAGGTCATAAAAATATCTTTGCAGCTAAAGTTAGTTTTTTAGCTTTTTTTGGACTCAGTTTACTTCAATTAAAATCATTTTGGGTTTCTCATATCTTCAGTGTGAGTTAGTGCTAATTAATCACCAAGTTTCTCAACAATGCCAGAGTGGATAATCGGGAGAGTCAAGACAATTCTCATTGGGCATGTAGCACTTTGGGCTGGTTACTCTAGGCTAGTGTATAAACTCATGCCTAGAAGCACAAGAATGTTCAGACAAACTATAAATGATACATCCACATGTATATCTGTAAAAAAACAGATTAAAACTGCAGCCCCACCTCAAGTGGTACAGCCCTGGTTTGCTGACTGTAACTAAGTCTTATACAGTAGAGAGAAATCAGATGAAGCTAAAGTTAGCTTTGCATTCTCATTTCCTCTTCCACCTTAAAAGATGTAGCAAGTACATTCATACGCTTGTACAAGCACTAGCATGTAACTGCTCGTCTATTTAAGAAGGAACGGAAATTCAAATAGGAAGTTAACAACAGCATCTGGAGACTTCACATTCAGCATGAAGATTGTGAATCGGAATCTGAGTTCATTACAATAATCTACATTTCTGATGTAGCAATTTTCATACATAAACCATGTGAAGATGGATGGCAGCAGCAAGAACTGCAAAAAAAAAAGAAAAAGAAAAAAAGGCTATGCCAAAACAAGACAAGACTGAAAGCTACCTAAGGAGGATGAGGACATAAATATTTATATATATATATATATATATATATATATATATATATATATATATATATATAAATCAGAATTACTGTAATTGTAAATTGTAACTGTAAATACTGTACTTGTAAATGACTCATCAGACAAGCTGTATTTGAACATGAGGGCTACAATCAATTCGTTCAACGTACAAGTATCTGGGCTTCAGGGTGGAGCTACAAGAGGTTAGAAGAGTCAAATGTATCAATGACATTTAAAAGTAGTGGCACTAATCATTTATTATGTTAATGACACGCTATGATACCACTACATTTTATACATGCATCTAAATCCAAATGAGTTTCCTATTATTGGAAAAACTGGTTCCTTGTCTTTTGAACAATAATACATCATGACAAAGTGATCTTGCGCATTATCTTTATTAACAAACAAATAAATTAATTCACACATGAAAGCAAATATGAAATTCAGCAAATAGGAACATAAAATTATTGAACGACTCAGAGGCTAATAATAGAAGACCCATCACAACTGCTAATACTAATAAATGCTGTGATACTCATGTGTACTCTGTCAGTTATGTCGGTTTAAAAAAAATACAAACACACGCACACACACACACACACACACACACACACACAGGGTGATATTCCCTCGTTCCACTCCACACCTCTCCGAAAGTGATGACAGATTAACAGGATTTCATTTCATGGCAGAGGCTCCAGGCCAAAGTGCAGGCCAGACCCATCCCCCCAAGACATACACACACACACACACACACACACACACACGTGCGCACACACACTTGACTGGGCTAATCCCAAAACAGTACAATGGACCAGCCTGGGCTCACTTTCTTCCCCATTTTGGATTTACGCTCATTTATACAGGAGTGTGTGTCATGTGTGTGTGGTTGAAACTAAGGTATGAATATATTTAAAAAAAGTATGATTTTGTGTTTAATAAAAAAATTGTGTTATTTGCATTAGTGATGTATTGGTAGTTCATTGAATTGACTTAATTCAGATGTCTACATTATTTCCACTTGAATGAAATATGTCATCAACACAGATGTCACAAATCATTAAAAGGCAAAACTCTGTTGATGTACACTGCATGTTCTAAAATTTATAGACAGCTGAATGATAGAATTCAGCTATTTTAAGATGCATCTATTGCTGATTGCAGTTGAGCACATATAACTTGTGCAATCACCATAGAAAAGCACAGCTCTGGAGCAGCCATACATGAGCCTGAAGTCACCATGCCCAGTGCTAAACATCAGCTAGAAGGGTATAAAGCCCCTCAGTATTGGACTGTGGAACAGTGTGACTGTGTTCTCTGGGGTAATGGAGCTCCATCTAATACCTTTAGGATGAGTTGGAGTGGCATTTGTGATCCAGAACTAATCATCCAACATCAGTACCTGACCTTACTAATGCTCTTATGGCCAAATGCAATCAAATCCTCATAGCAATGCTCTGAAATCTAGTATAAAGCCTTCCTAAAATATTAGCGGCTGCTACTGCAGCAAATCAGGGACAAACTCCCCATTAATTTTCATGATTTCAGTAGAAACACTGGGTGAGCAAGTGTTTCCTAGGTTTTGGATAGATAGTGTAATATACTTTATTTTTGTTGAAATTATGTATACACTTGAACCAGTGTATGACATTACTTTGTGTCCCATTCTTGCAAATTTTTTCATTCCTCAACTTCAATATTGTGTTTTGAAAAAGATATTGATGTTCTCTTTTTAAATATAGGCCCTGCTTTATATATATTCATATATATATATATATATATATATATATATATATATATATATATATATATATATATATATATATATATATATATATATATGCTAATAATTGTGTAGCAGGTGAAAGCTTAGGAAGCAGAGCAATACAAAGCTGCAATAAAATTATAAATAGCCTAGAAACTATTTGATCTGGCGGAAAGAAAATCACAACAAAAACTATTTGGAGACATGTTTGGATCACCTTCAAAGTGATTAGAGTTCAGTAAGTTCAATAAGATAGCATCAAAGAAACCACCAAGGAGTGCAAAAGTATGGTAGACGTTCAAGGAAGATACCTGAACTCTGAGTGTTAGAAAAAGGAAGAAGACAAAATAGCAGAACTAAAGAACCTGACATTAGTGAATCTAATAATGACTAATTTTCAAGACATTTTAGAGACACTCCTATCAGGCTGATATAGAACACAATAATGAGTAATATACCAGTTCATACCAGTTAAAAATCTTCTTTGATTTTGGTATTGGTATGCCACAAATAACTGATACAACACATTCTATTGTCACTCCTTTAGCTGAATGAGTCAGGGATGTTTCAGCAATCCCTCTCTTGCTGTGTTCTCCTGAGTTGCAATCTCAGGTTGCATTAATTCATCTTGTTATGAAGGAAACAGACACTAAAGGTGTACAGCCAGTCTTTAGGGGTTAACCTAGCATGGACACTGTCCCTCTGATTGCATTGTGATATCACCGCTATGTATTTATACCAGGTAGTGGATGATAACTATTAATATTGGTCCTCTTCAAAGCATTTTAAAGCTACTATTTATATATGGACACACTATAACAGCAAAAGTGTTCACTATTTCACTTATGCAGTATACAGCAAATAACAGTATTCAATATTGTTGCTGTTGTCATCTCTTAAATGGTAAATTTATAGGAGAGGGAAAATGTTGTCTTAACTATTAATGTATATGTACATATAACATGTTTGCCTAACAATTTTGAACTATTTGAAATGTTTATACACTGTAAAATACAACTGATTTCCAGACAGTGGTAATAGTAGAAGTATTAGCTTTTAATATGGCAGGGTATAATAATATCATTAGCAAAAGTGAATATGTGTAGAGGATAAATATAAAGCAAAAAGGAACAAAATGGTGTAATGAAAGTAATGGCCACTCTCTCTTTCTGTCACCTTCACCCTTTAACCTTCCATACCTGACTGACAGCTATCATACCAGTAAACAGTGGCTACACAAAAACTGACACACTGCTCTTTCCATAAGGGTGCCTGACTGCACTTCTTGGAAAAAGGGATGAGTGTGCTCGCCTTTACCAACTATACAGAGAGGTTCATGCTCGTACACATGCATGCAAATGCAAGAACACACACACACACACACACACACACACACACACACGCATATCCAAAGTGTAATCCTTAATTATTTGATTCAGACAGTGTGGTCAAACCACAGTGGCTCACAGCCTGAAGTTCACTCTACATTAATTTATGTGATGTAAGGATGTGTAAATAGTAAAATTTGTTATGAGTTTGGATATATCAACAATCTGTCTATGGAATGTAGAAAAATAATGTATGCATGGATTGATGGTGATTCATGGATGGTGGTCATGGATTGGCTGATTATATTTGGCATGTGATTCTACAGTGAATAATGCAGAGGCTAAAGCTAAAGCTTGTTCTTATTCTGCCTTCAAGTGCTTCTGGATATCCTCCATCCAAATTCTAAACAATGGTAACAAACATGGAAAGCCTTATTATTATACAAAGGCTGCCATAAAGGCCGGTTTCACAAATACTATAACAGTGATTGAAAACATAGATTGGAAATATACTCAGGAATTGCCAGTAAGTGATTGATAATACATTTTTAGCCATAGCTGGTCAGCTTTTATCATGATTCACCCTAAGGTAAATAGGTTAAGTTAACTAGTAGCATTGTTATTATACAAACTGCAAAAGCAGTTGTGAATAGATTCTGTGGCTAGCTGGTAATATTGCAACAAGATAGCAAGCTAAATGAAAACTCAACATTTATCTGATCATTGAAATACTGTTCTAACAATAAAAGACAGGTTTTATTATATGGACCAGTGGTTCCAATAATAGGTAAATAGATCTGTCTTTCTTACTCAATTAGTCAATTGAATGACTTTCTCATTCCATAAAGACCCCCAATATTATAAACAATGGTGGAAAATTATACACTAGTCAAGAATTGGTAATGCATAGTGTTTGCATGATTCTTTTTTGATGGACAGTTTGTAGCCATAGCTAGGCATTTTTTATGAATCAAGCCTAAGCAAATACTAGCCTTGACTTAGTCACGCTATAGTAACGCTAACTGCTAGCACTGATTCTACAAAGCAGCTGGTCCTTGCTTCAAAAAAAAAAAAAAAAGAAACCCACAGCAGGTCAGCAAATGTTGGGTTTGAATGGCAGTATGCTGGTCAACCAGCACAGCCAGGCTGCTTGACCAGCCTAACTAGTAGCAGATCAACCAGCTTGCTAAACTTCCCATGTTGCAGTTATCTAGCAAGCTAAATGGGACCTCTATCCTTATCAGACAACTGAACTACTGTTCTAGTAAAAAGCCTAATTTCTATTTGAAGGAATTCACTTATCCTTCCTAGTCCATTAGTCAAACTAATGGGTAACATTCTCTTTGCCTAAACTCAAAGATATGTGAATGTGTGAACTGAGCAGCTGTGAAGGATTTCCATAGCTGGCTGGTAATATCACAACAACCTAGCTAGATTGCACGCTAACTAGCTAGTAAGCAAATGGAAACTACACACACATCACACCATGAACCAACTTACTTCACACCTGGAATGCATTCTCTAAATAAAAAGAAGAGTGTTATCACTTGTAGCTAATCTAACAGTTTATTATTCTGTAACACTGTGTGTTAGCAAAACTGTCAAGTGCTGCATGATAAAATTTCTGTCCTGGGTGTTGTAGTTCAGTCACTAATTCCATAAACAGAAGCTACTCTTATCACAGAAATAAGTCCAGTAAGCCTGTTAGGTCTCTTCTCAAGTTACAAGATCATTCGTTTCTGCGTGAACAGCATTATTTGATTTCACTCTTAATCTGATCAGCATCTTGATAATGCATTTTTGTGGACTCACAGAGACATTAAACACACACTATCTCACTTGCGGTTTAATTTCTGTGCCAACAGTTGCGTCTGTTTGTGGATTGAGTGAAATATTGCCAAAAGGGGAATAAAAAAGGAAGCTACAGTCTGGAAGGTAATTTAATCTTGTACAGTGGTTAGCCAGGCTAATGCAGGGCCATTGGTACCTTTTGTCTGGTTATAGAGCTGTTAGGTTGGGAATATTGGTTTATGAAACTCAGAACTCTAAGATATTTACCATACATTTACATTCTGTATCGACTTTTTGTTTGTTTTGATGTCAGCAAATTACAAAATTATTGTAAAAATGTAAAGGACGGTTTCCTTTTCTGTAAAACTAGACTCTATACACAATAATAACTTTTCATCAAATTCTAATCATGATAAACCATTCTCAGTAATTCTAACACAATTGTGGTAAGAATTGAAAGAAGAACTTTCGTCAGAACTGGAAGATTTTCATCAGAATTTCTCCACTTGTTTCAAAGAGCTATGAGTGGGAAATAATTCAATGGAAACTCCATTAGTTTCTCTCAATTTCTGCTTGATTAAACCATTAAGATGTAAACAAAGTCCTTCCGAGTGGTTCCTCTTTAAACACGCCGTTCTGCAGAAACTTTCTGAGTCAGACCTGTTCAGTGGTGGTAAAAGAAACTAGATATCTGAAAAGTTTAATGCCTCTAACAGCTCCTTCACACAAATCCTTTGCAAGAAGTATTTTCAATTCCACTGCCTGATTGCACCGTACATTCAAAATGTAGTATGGCAAATAATCTCCAAGAAAAACGTATTTATTTCAGATAAATTATCACTACTTTAGCATCATCAACTTTACATGCAGAAACTTTACAGATTATGCATGCAGGTTCACTGGTGGTTTCAGATATTGAATAAAATGGCTATATGTGTGTTATAGACACCTTTGGTTCCTCTCATCTTTACTGTAACATAGTGACAGTAAAAGTCTAAGTCAGTAGGTTTCTGTCCAATGAACCCTTTCAGAGCAAAACACTCCAAATGACTTTGTTCACATGACTTTGTTTACACTTGAATTGTGCAGAATTTTTTTAAACATCAGTGGAATTCCCCTTTAATATAAATTTACAAAAAGCCTTGTGCCTTTTATCTGAAGGTGGAGCAGTAGAGGTGGTCTCAGATGGGCTTGGCCTCCTCCTACATGAGGAATGTGGGCTTTTGTGCCAACCCTAAATAGAAACACTTAGCTCGGCTCACTAACTTTTCCTCAGAGCTTCTGAATATTAGGAACAGGTGTGCTAGATTAAGGTCAAAATCAAATCCCTGTGGAGTGTGCCCCTCCAGGAGAAAGACGGTCTTGACCTGCACTTGGGTAGCCACTGTACCAGTGATTCCTTTACACTCACTGTAGACAATTTAATGTTGTACCACTAACATTCTACACTTGATTCCACTCATCAGTTACTGAATCCATAGTTTTAGTGTAGTAGGACTACATTGCATGGCTGAAAACAGCTGTTGCAGCAATCTTGAAATGTGAAATTAGTTCAGACCTTTGTCCATATTTATAGATAACAGCATGTCATACATTTATAAAGTTCACATAAGTAGGTCTATTTGAGATTACTTGACAACTCAACACAATTTGAGGCAAGTTGGTATTGAATTAGACATGTGGTTTGCACCATGCAAACTTGTAAGCTTCCATTACTTGTTAACTACATTTGCCTGAAGGATTCAGTGTGAAGATAAGGAAAGCTTCTGTAGATCTGTTATCTTATTTCCACTTAGCTAATAAGCGGAATATGTCATTAGACCAGGGAACCTGGTCATTAGGGTTGAAGCCAAAAAAGGGTCGTAATACAAAAAAAGATGAATACTAAATGTGGGAATCTCTCTCTTTTTCTGTCTCTCAGTGAAAACATGCAGTCAGTTTTTTTTCAGTACCATGTTTCATGCCATTTTCAGCAGCGCTTTGTCTGTTTTATGCAAGATTAAAGACATATGTAATCAGTACTGTGGCATGCAACATGTAGGTCATTCTGATTGGTGCAAACTGAATACAGTGTAAATTGACAAAGAGAATGTGAACTGTTTCAAAACATTTGCTCCAAACAGCAGAGTTTCCAAAAGATTGTCACACTTGCTTACACTATCACTAGTAACAGCTCACCTCAATTTTATTTAATAATGGATTTAGTCAGGGGTGGATGTTGGGGGTGTACATATAGAAGTTACAGTAAGTATATATATATATATATATAGAGAGAGAGAGAGAGAGAGAGAGAGAGAGAGAGAGAGAGAGAGAGAGAGAGAAAGAGAGAGAGAGCGAGAGAGAGAGATAGAGAGAGAGAGAGAGAGAGAGAGAGAGAGAGAGAGAGAGACAAAGCAACAAAGAGTGAGATGACACAGTGTTGATCTAAAGACTATTAGCAAACACTCAAAGTCATAAAAGAGCTCTTAAGAACTAAATAAACACACTAATGAAGTAAATGTGTGTGTGTGTGTGTGTGTGTGTGTGTGTGTGTGTGTGTGTGTGTGTGTGTGTGTGTGTGTTTGTTAATACTAGCACGTTAACCCTAACAACAGTTACAAAAGACAAACAAAACAGGTAGTTTTTAAATAACAACCAACCAGCATTCATAAAGTTACATGCAAGGCCCTTGGAGGTAGGATTTGTCTGGTTATAGAGCTGTTAGGTTGGGAATATTGGTTTATGAAACACAGAACTCTAAGATATTTACCATACATTTACATTCTGTATTGACTTCAAGTCATTTTTGTTTGTTTTGATGTTAATTAGTGTAAAAATGTAAAGGACGGTTTCTTTTTCTGCAAAACTAGACTGTATACACAATAATAACTTTTCATCAAATTCTAATCATAATTGTCTTTTATCCAGTCCTACTTTCATTTTGTGCCATGCGAGTGAATTATTTGGTTACAAAGACAACATACACGAGGACTGTTGGCAACACATCATATTTTGAAGAATCTGTGTATTATAGAGTCATTTTGAAAATAAAATACTTCTTTAAAATGTTTTTAATGTATTTTTTATTACATTTTATGGAATGCCTGTTTAAGGTTAAACCTGTTGTGAAAGGCGTGCCTGTTGTGCACATAAGAGGAACACAAAAGAGTGAACCATGTTTTTTGGTTGATTAACATTATCAACTGATAGTAAAACCACAAATCATTGTGCCAATTTAAGAAGATAAAGATGATGGTAAATTTAAGGAGGTCTACAGCGCATTTCGTGTAGGACACACAAAAATGTCTGAAAGATCAATTACATATTACAAACAAGCTTATAAAACTGACATTTTAAACCTCATCAGCTGATGTTTTTAAGATTATTTCATAATGTGGTACATAGAGGGTTAAGAGAGCTCAGCCCTGACCTGCATATAGATAGTTCGGCTTTCTTTGCCCTTAGAAGGTGAGTGTGTGTGTGTGTGTGTGTGTGTGTGTGTGTGTGTGTGTGTGTGTGTGTGTGTGTGTGTGTGTGTGTGTATGTCAGTAAGTAAATGGTTTGGGATGTGTTTACCCTGAGGAAGGAAGCTGTCATTACTGTTTGCTTCTGGGCAGATGAACAATCCCACCTTTAACTGATTGACAGTGAAGGGGGAGGGGCTTCTGGGAGTGCATTCAGCCAATGGTTGAGGAAATGATTTAAGCTATGGCCTATTCACTATTTAGTGTACTATATTGCACTATTCCATGCCTTTGTTGTTGCATCTGCAAACATGTCTAGTCTACAAAAGATGTGCACTAGTACAATGCCTTAAAAACTTTCTTTCAAGCAGCCCATTAGTTAAAGAGCATCTTTCATGACCAAATCTCCCTTCATAACAATGATATTCTTAATATTTCTCTAAGTGTGCCTACTATTCTTTTATGATTCAACAGAAGTCAAATGCAATTTATCTGTTTGCACAAAACTTTATATATATATTTTTTTTCTGCAGCCCACATCTGTGTATGATATAGTTTATGTATGTTTGGTGATCCTTTTTCTAACCTTCTATGACTCACGTAAGGTTCACAACAGAAAACCTGTGTTCTAGCTGACGTGGAGTACCCATAATGCTGTGTGCTGGATGCCACAGTACGTGTCTGCTTTCAAAGGGTGCTGAACAAATCTGTTCATAACCCACTTACTTTACTCACAAGTGCTGTTCACTGTAATACTATTTCATATAGTGCTCAAAGGAATGGTGATTAATTTCCATTTCTGGTCCCTATAATAATGTTCTATATAATGTTCCTGATAGTCTAAAGTGGGGAAAATTATTTTTAGCACTTTAGAGAACTTTTTGGTATGTATATGTAATCACACACTACCAAATCCAATATCCAACTTGTATAGGACTGAGTAAGAGGTCAGAACTCTATTCAAGTTCTGAGTTCTTTATAGATCTGCTGTATAACATTTTAGTACATCCAGCATCTATGAGAAAAGGAACTGAAACATTTTAGGCTCTATTCTCCTTTTCCTGGGATCCTTTTTTCCTAAAAGTATATAGCTACAAAGGTAAGAGATAGATCAATAATAGTACAGACGCCAAACGACACAACAGATAAAAGGGTTTAGGAGCTCAGTTGGAATTTGAGTTGAACTGAATAAAATGTAGATTAGTGTCTATGTAAAATACTTTTGTGGAAGTGAAAATATCATAATGTTAAAATACTCAGAGAAGTAGAAATCTATCAAAAGTTTACTTAAGTACTTGTAATTGAGTTAATATAAGTATTTACTATCACACACTAACAGTTCGTTATAATATACACACACAAAAACATACTTAAATACACTGAATCAGGCAAATAGAGGGATAGCTCTTTTTCTCTAGTGGACCTCAGCTCCGGCAGTTTGATTGACATGCCGTTTTGAGAGGGTGTCCAGTTTCACTGAGGTATTCTGGGAAGGAAAGCTTACATTCCTGACCAGGTCATGAACTGCCCACCTTTCTTTTTTGTTTCCCCTCATCAATCCCTACATCCCTTCCCCCAACCTTCCACCTCATGAAACCTTTTAATTCAGGAAGACGGCCTCTATTAAGGTAGATACCACCACTAATCTGTCACTGAAGAACACACACACACACACACAGACACACACACACACACACACACACACACACACACACACACATATACTATATAACATAGAAAGACACTATACCAAAATATACTACATAATATAGAAAAATACTATGCTTTAGATACACACTTCACTATATGATACTATACATTCAATTTAAAATAGCAACATGCTGAACTATACTATACTACACTGTACTAAATTGTACTTGACTGTTTAATTTAGAAACATACTACACATTGAGCCACCATATATTATAATACCATACTATACTATGTAATAAAGGAATATACTACATGGGGTAGCCCAGTGCCCTGCATGATGTCACCTATTCCTTCATTAGCTGGATTAGGTATACTGGGAATTAGAAACCACTGTGCTGTTCTATATTATACTACACTGTACTATATAATTTCCAATAATGCTATGCTGTACAATAATATTCTATGGTACACCATATTGTACACTATATTACGCCATATAAAACCTTAATATAGATGTATTCTATACTGTTTAATCCCATTACTACACTATATTATTCTTCAATACTATACTATTTTACTTAGAAATATGCTATGCTACACTTTATAACATTGTAATGTATTCTACAACCAGAAAGTAAATATAAAATTTTGTATCACCAACAATAAATAAACAAAAACAATGTGCCCCCTTCCTGCCATGTCTTTCCGATAGATATGCTTTAGGCATGGTTAAAAGTCTGAGACAATTTTTGGCTGTGGAGCAGAGTGTGTGTGTGTGTGTGTGTGTGTGTGTGTGTGTGTGTGTGTGTGTGTGTGTGTGTGTCTGTGGAATAGAGTAGAACGAGCTGAAATTACTCGCTTGACTTGGAATGTGATTAGATTCCTGATGCTGCCAGCCATGCCTCATTTATAATTAGGTGTGTGTGTGTGTGTGTGTGTGTGTGTGTGTGTGTGTGTGTGTGTGTGTCTGTGTAAGAGATTAGTCCTGTGACATCATATAGGGGACCGGTGTCTGGGTCCCTGAACTGATAAGAAATGGGGAGGTGTACACACATACACCCCTCTGGGCAGTGGCATCCTGCTACCGGCTCCACTCAGCATCAAATAGGCTTTGCACATGCACACACATGCATGCACACACATACACACACTTACATGCACGCACACACACACACACACACACACACACACACACACACACACACACACACACACACACACACCAGGATCCATATGCACCTACCATGACTATGCACCTACTTTTCTAAAATAATATACAGCTATGTATCTATAAGATTTGACACAATGATTATTGTTTACAGAATAATTTTTTCCCTAATCCCTCTTCAAAAAAGAAGTGTAGAGGTGTATGTTTGTGTATGTGTCTAGGGGTCTTTAAATCCTTGGCTTAGAAAATGAATGCAAAACAACTTAAAAAATTGTTCACCATCAGTAATATGGAAGTCACTACATTTGGAGAAAAATGGTTTTGTTTATCCTTAAAATTCTTTTTTAGTCTTGTGTAATTATTGCTGATGTATAGACCTGATTGTGTATGTGCAAAAATGCATTTGACATATTATTTTATGATGATGTGCAAGACTTTAGCAACCACCTGGAATACCATAGCAACAGCCTAACAACACCATATCAACCACCTGGAATAACACAGAAATAGTCTAGCAACTCCTATGCAACCACCTGGAATACCATAGCAACAGCCTAACAGCACCATATCAACCACCTGGAATAACAGAGAAATAGCCTAGCAACTCCTATGCAACCACCTGGAATACCATAGCAACAGACTATCAACACCTTTGCAATCACGTATGATACCGTGGCAGTGGCCTAGCCACTCCTATGTAACCACCTGACATGCCATAAGAACGGTTTAACAACACTTTATCCAAAGCTACCGGCCCTCTCCATGCAGTGAGCCCCAAATCACCAAGGGGGGTGGGGCGTTGGGTGTTGCAGTCCCAGAACAGACCACACAGGGATTAGAAGTTCTGTTTAGCAACCCGTGCACACCGTGCCACACAAACTCAAACCATTATGTTGTTTTGGCCAAAAAGCATTTTGCTTCAAAGAATACTGCCAGCTTTAGTGACGGTCAGTCAAATGGAATGTAAAGATGAATCATACTCCCAATGCATAAAGAAATATGTATTAATAAACATCTTAAGCTCTACAATCCCTGGATAAGCAAATGCAGTCGATAACTGACTAGATGATACCACTTCCAAAATAAGCACCTATAAAGCTCTAGATTTTACATTACAGACTTAACAAAAGAGAAATGAAATGTGTGTGTACTTGTGCACAAGCCTGTTTCACCAGGCATAAGGTCTCTCTCCTCTGAGAACCAAACACAATCGTGTAGCAGCTGATACTTCCTGCTCGCATAATTAACCAAGTTAATTAAGGCCTTAATTGGCCGGTGGTGTGACCAGGGTGGGCACTAATCCTCTAGAGCTGCTCCTATAGGCTGCTAAATTAGGTTAGCCCCTCTCAGATTGCCCTGATTAAGGCCAGTCTATATGCTGTTGCCGAATCTGAGCGTTCTACAGGGAAATACTGGGGCCACACATCAAATTAAAACTCAGACTAATGCTCATTAAGAAAACAAGGCAAAGGAACAGTTGAGAAAAGTTGGTTATAGATACAGCGGCAGCTTTAAAAGCTAAAGCTCTGAAAAATCTTCAGGCAGGGTCCGATTTAGAAGGCCGATCACAAGCTCGTTATGGTATGAAACAGGAGCTTGTTAGCTTAATGCTGTGATAATGATGCCGTTTGATATCTGTTACATCATAGATTCATGGGGCGGTAATGGAAGATGATGAACAAGATGGACACATGTGATACATGCCACCGAGACAGTGGATGGACTGAGAGAGAGAGTGAGAGAGAGAGAGAGAGAGAGAGAGAGAGAGAGAGAGAGAGAGAGAATTAGACACTAATAGGCATAGACAATATGATATGTTATCGTTATTATTCTAAATTATGCCATGATTTGCTTTCAAACGAAAAAACACTAAAGACTTATTGTGAATAACATAATGGTTGTGATTTGTTCACAGCTGTGATGTTATTCAGTAGTACATAACCATGAATGTTCTTTTTTTTAAACACTTTTTCAAAAGAAAAAATACATCAAAAAAGTCCCAAAGATTTTTTAAGCATGTTTTAATATTGGTAGTTTCTTCCATCAAAAAGTAGCTCAAGCAGCTTAAGATGATTCAACCATTGTTGTTAATTAGCAACCTGTGGTAAGCAGAATGACGCAGGTCTGGAGGGGAATAAAAACATGCTGTTATCAGATATAACAACGCAAGTACAATGCTTGTTACAACTAATTCTGTTCAGCTAACAGACACTCATGTTGGCTAGCACTGTGTTGTGTTAAGGAATGAGAGACAGACCGTCCTGCCCTTCCAGTGAGAGCGAGGACAAGTATGCTGTCCTGGAACCTGGGTCAACGCTAAGATGGTTGCGTCACTTAAGAGCCCTGAATGCAATGCTTTTCAACAAGACCAGATTATGTGGTGACTACTGAGCAATTTTGAGTATGTCATGAGTCACTTGCAAACCATGGCTACTAGACCTTTAGTTTGAACCATGATATCAATAATCCGTCAAAAAACCAAAAACCCTATTTTAAAGATA
This sequence comes from Pygocentrus nattereri, assembly GCF_015220715.1. NCBI lineage: Eukaryota > Metazoa > Chordata > Actinopteri > Characiformes > Serrasalmidae > Pygocentrus > Pygocentrus nattereri. The sequence goes on along the minus strand of NC_051211.1, from coordinate 34,433,889 downwards.
ATGCTAGTTTTCACTAGCTGTGGATTCCTTATTCCTTAATAATATGTTAACACTATACTTATGCTGTTCTCCATGACCATTTTTGGCCATCCTAGACTGTGGAAACTGTGGAAGTTTGAAGTTTGTAACAGATATTAACATGCAGTATATTTCACCTTGTAGCAGATTTATAGTGACTCATGGAAAGATCCCTGGCATGCCAATCCTAGGATTCTAGAAAACAGAAAAACAAAAACCAAACCAAAATATGATCTGGTGATCGCACTGTCACTTCTGAATTATGTCTGTGGTTAATTTATACTGTAAGGTCTTCTGTCTTGTTCCTGAAGTCCTAACCAATGAAAAATCTAGCTTGGTTGGCATGTGAAATTTGAATTGTGACTACAGTTCTCATTAGGTTAAATGGAATTTTTGCTAGTGTTCTCTATAGCTTGTCCAGTCTAGCAGCAGTAGCTACAAAAGAGCACTTATGTGGATGGAACAAGAAAAGGTTATCTGATGTATCCATGCTGTTAAACATTTTGTTTAATAGGAACTGTTGCAACATTGGACATGCATTATAAGTCAATGGCAAACTCCCATTCACCCTAATGAATTTAGGTGTCAGAATAGATTTGATTCATAACATTGATTTTCTAGTTTAAAACCCTGCTGATTGAGCTGGACTGTGTTGTTGCAGGTCACGTAAAACTAGGCAGGTTGGAAGCTGCAGTGACAAATTTGCCACAATTTGTGCTTAGAAAGTTGCTAACATTGGCATAATTACATGACAAACAGCTACATCTGCTCTATCCTAAAAGTGTGACCTTTCAGACACATATGAAATAAGCATCATTTGGGATTTGGAATAACACCCTCTAATGTTTTGCCAAAAACATGAGAATTGTGTACTACAACAACCAGTGTAGTTTGGCTACATAGATTGCATAGTAACAATGTTGGCATAATATATGGCATTATCATAACTTTTTAATGTATTTTTCTCCATGTTCCATTTTTTCCCATTTGTTAGTTTTCTGTCTTACACACATTTTTTTTTGCACTCGTGTTTCAAGTGGTATTTGCAGGTTTTTCACAAACATCTGAAAAACTAAATATCATGACACATTTTGTGAAAATGTCAACTATTGTGATGTTATATTGTTTACATTATAAACCCTTTGACACTGTAGATTGGAAAAACAAAGATCACGGATTAAGTCTGATGTTATAGAAACGTTTGTATTGGAGGGTCATCATTAATCAAATTGCCAAATCCTGTTTTTGGCAAAACCATTAACGATGCAAAAAAATAAAGAGCAGAAATGACTCTCTGTTGAAGACAATAGAGGCAAGATTTACCAGCTAATGAAAATAAAGCTTTCTTGGAAAGTGTCTATGTGTGCATGTGTTTCAGAAAGAGGCCCCTTTAGACCCATTTCCCATTCCCTCCCTTTCAGCTCACACTTTCACCACTGTGCTATCTGTGCTGCCTCACGTGTGTGCGTATGTGTGTGAGTTTGGGTTCAAGGGTACACAAGTTAGGGTCTGCAGAAAAGCAGGTTTTCTGGAGTGTAATGTGTGTGTGTGTGGGGGGGGGGATGTAAGAACATGGCAGGTGACAGCCACTGAGGGCTTAAATCAAAGGCCCATAATCCAGTCTTTGTTGCCACGGCGATAAACAGTCGACTTCAGTGTTGAGCAGGAGTTTGTAAGACTTTCTTTGTTACACTGAGAGTGTGTGTGTGTCATGCAAAACAAAATCTACTCACTCACGATTAAGGAAAGCAATAGACAATAGTTTCAAAGGAGAATTGAGCGTCATTTAATGCTGCTGAGCAATAAAACACATACACACACACATACACACACACACTGGGGGAGGGCGTCCAAAATTATTTCTGATACTGATACCCATGTCTTGACTTTCATACAGATTCTTGAACCATACTTTATTTAATAACTTCTTTAAATAAATATTCCTACAAATGTATCTTTATATCTACAGTAAAATAACTAGGGCTGTTAAACAAATAAAGTACTGTAAAGCAATTACATGCATTCTTTTCTGTTATTAACTGTGATTAATCACGTCTTATTTGAATCAAATATTTTTTTATTTAAAGAGCAGTATATATACTTATAGCTATATCAGCTTGTAATTATAACTTTCAGTATTTCAATGGCATTGTTTTCATCGAGTGAAGGCAGAGTTCAGATGAACTTGAATGTGCCCATCACGTGATTTCCACAGAGTAAACGCAATTTCCAGTTTTCATCATTGGATGTTCAGTAAGAGCAAAAGTGGCCGTGTGTTCCAACAATATGTAGTATTATATTATATACTACATAGCATATATCATAAAGCATTGAACAGTGTAGTTTGCCAAATTAGAAGCATTGCCAGCATCAGTGATGCTTCTTGGTGGTGATCATTTAGATTTGATATACTTCTTTGCTAAACAAATTCACAGTATGGCAGTAGGTGAAAATGACTTTGTCCTTATCAAGGGTCATCAGTAGATCCTGTCAGTTAAACATAGTGGCATTAATAATTCATTGCATGATTAACACTGTATTTTTGACATCACCTAACATTATACAATACTGTCAACAGTACAGTTTTTTTTTACAAATCTAATTTTACATTAATATGTCTAGCATTTTATGTTATTACATTTTATGTTATTGTTATATGATTCCAGTCACAGCATTGTACTCACTGCCATTATAAAACCTATAAGACTTTATAAGATTTTTTCTGCAGTAACTCTGTAAAGTTTAAGGCACATCCTTTAGAGTGTAGATGTCAAGCATGCTTACTTGCTTAAATAAATTAATAAGAGTGCCTACTATTTTTCTATTATTATTATTATTATTATTATTATTATTATTCAAATATTACTATTATTTTTTCAATACTAGGTTTAATAGATGTAATCCAGATGTAATCCAGTCATTACCTACATGAGTGTAGAATTTCAGTATGCAGCTCTACACACACACACACACACACTCACATGCATGGAATACATTGTTAGATGTCAGTGAATTTCAAAATATAAACTAAATATATTGTAATATGTTTTCAAAATATATTTTTAATATATTGTTCATGGTAAGAGTAGTTCATTCAAAATAAATAAATAAAATGAAAATATTAAAATGTTTATTTTGGCATTTTATTCCATTCTCCATAAAACATGCAAGAGGTACCTCAAAAACGGCCTTCCTTTTCACACCTGCACACACACCCACACACACACACACACACACATACACACACACACACACACACACACGCACACACACACACACACATACATCAGGGCTGATGTCAGTTTGTGGTCTAATAAAGCCACTCCGTGTGACTGAGTGAGCATGGTGGAGGCGTCTATATTTCACACTCACACACACACACACACACACACACATACACACAGACACACACACACACACCTGGACTACTGGGGGCAGGAAACCCCACTTAACTGTCACCTTTAGTTCTGATTGCCTTGTAGTGCTTTTGGTACCAGGAGTCAGACAGACAGACAGACAGATACACACGCATACACACACACACACACACACACACACACACACATACACAGAGACTCTCAGACATACACATGGTCACAAATACATTATTGTTATAAAATTATGCATAGATATTTGAAATGCAGTTTATAAGATAGGCTTGTATCTACACTGTTTGGCCATTTTAAAAGAAACACCTACCACATAGGTGCATTCTGTTGCTGTGCATTTCTTCAACCCCCCTCTAGCCCATCCAGCCCATTTTTTGGGTGTTGGACCATCCTGAGCACAGCATTGACACTGTCATGGCAGTGGTTATGCTCAGCAATTGTGTATCTACAACATACTCTATCTCAGTGACTAAGCAGTCTTACGTCTGTAATAAGAGACCCATTCAGTTTGGGCCTTAGTTATATTGTAAATATTTATATAATCAGCATTTACATTGAACACTTGATCGGAAATCCCTCCCTTGCAGACAGATAGAGACAGTAGTCCATCTGTGCATACACAATTTGAGTTACCCATCCTTTAATCATTCATCAGGGGGCAATTTCTGACCACAGAGCCAATGTAAGCTAGATCAATGTAAGTGTTTCTGATAAACTGAGTTGAAGTAAAGGTAAGTGTTTTTAATAAAGTGGCCAATGAGTGGAAGCACAAGGTAGGTATTACTAATAAAGTGGGCAGCGAGTGGACGTACTAGTTAGGTGTTTCTAATAAAGTGGCCAGTGAGTGGACATACCACTTAATTGATTCTAATAAAGTGGCGAGTGAGTGGAAAAAGAAGTTAGATGTTTCTAATAAAGTCGTCAGTGAGTGGAAAATCAAAGTAGATCTTTCTAATGAAGTGGTCAGAATGTTGAAATCAAGGCAGGTGTGGATAGTAAGTATATATTTATATCTTAACTTGCAAGTTATGACTGATGTGATCAGCTAAAGAAAATGAAGTGTCTGTTGAGTGTATGTATGTACAGAGAAAAAGAGAGTGAGAGACAGAGTGAGAGAGAGAGAGAGAGAGAGAGAGAGATGAAACTATTAATAAGTTAATAGATGACATGCAGATTAAGTAAAATGTTCCACATTTGCTCTGTGTGTAGTTAAATGTCCTTTCACCGTTGTCGTCTTCTCTTCATTTCTCTGCTTGCTATTTAATGCTTTTCTTTCATACAGAGTCACCTAATGATCTCTCTCTCTCTCTCTCTCTCTCTCTCTCTCTCTCTCTCTCTCTCTCTCTCTCTCTGACTGGTAGAGCCACATATCTTGGCCATTCTTTCCGCACATCGCTGTTAAAACGCTCAAAGCTAAAGAACAGTGAAAAAAGGCACGAAGACGACGATTACTTAATTCTGTCTTTCATCATTCTTTCATCACACTTGAAGCGGAATTTCCCTTGAAAAGGTGTGAAGAAACAGCTCATCGCTGAAAAAAAGTGCAATAGTCATCTTTTTAGTCCCGGTCTAATATCTCTGAAGAGACATACACTCTGAAAAGTGATGGTTCTTCAAGGGTTCTTTAGTAAAATGAACAGTTCTATTTAGAATCATGATGCACAATTTGTATGTTTCAGTGGTTCTTTGCATGGTGAAATTCTTATTTAGATTGATGGAGAATGTGTTGTATATGGTTCTGTATAGAGCCAATCTGAAAGAATACTTTTTTTACAACCATTTCACCATGCAAAGAACCATTTAAACATGCAAATGGTTCTTTGAGTGTTAATGGTTCTATATAGAACTAAAACACTACATGCTGCTATATGTTGTGATTTTACTGACAGCTCTAATAATCACCCTGATTTTAACTTCAAACATGGCTAACATCCCCAGCTCCAGTTCAGTGAGGCTCAGTAGCTGCCAAACCTTAACTAAACTGGTACTGCTACTTTAGAAACTGTTGTTTTAAAAAGCTGCATATTCTGTTTGTCGCAAGGAAATATTAAAGAGTCCTGAGTCTTATTCAGTTCAACCTGTTCTCTTCTACATGGGATTTTTCCTCCATGGACTGCAAATAGTCAGCACCAGCTGCTACAGTGTTTCCATGGCAGTGAGTTTATAGATTGTTCTGAACGTTATCATCATGTTAAAGCGACAACTACTAGATAGTAGTTACTAGCTATGGTCTGACTTGTGAATTGGTGGTGCATCTGAATAAAAAGTCTGAAAATGACTAGTGTTAAAAAAATCATAAAGACTTTACAAAAAACTTCAGTACAAGCGTATGCAAAACCGAGTCCAGGTATAGTTTTATTGTGGTGTAACTGACACAAAGTAGGATTCGTGCCTTGTCCAACCAGCCAAATTTTTATTAGCTGCAACTGTGGAGGCACCAGGACTGCTACTTTAAGCAGGCATGACAAAGCAGAATCTTGAATTTCTCTCACATGGACAGATGGGCCAAACAAACAAAACTCAGAGCTCATAACAAAACAAACAAACAAATAAAAAAAAAACTAAACTAAGCAATAATGCCCAACACAACTTTAGCATGCTTGCAATTTTGCTCTCTGGATAACTGTTTGCAGTTATTGTGTTTATTTAATGTTATATGGTGTACCTGGTTGTTTCTGAGTGCTCGTATGCTCCCAGTCCATACATGGTGGTGATGGTATTGAAAGAGGTCTGTTTTGGTACAGGACTTTTGTTCTTTTATGAGGTCAAAGTCTTAGCAGATGCATCATAGTTATGGCAACTGGTAATAATAATAATACTGAAATATTAAATAAATTAACATTGAAAATGCAATTGAACAGTCTTTTTTTTGGTGGGCCAGTAACCAAAGTGGACCCAATCATACTGCTGCCATTGGCTGTTCAGTGTAGCGTTATAAACTGGGAACTGAACATTATGTAGCAATGCTAGGTTTGAACCATAACTATTGCTGCTAGGCCGGACAGTCTTAGCACAATGTGAATCCCTTTTAACCCAATGAGAAACAGCAGCACATTTTCCTCAGAACTTGGAGTGCTATGCTATCAAGCTGCACAAACTGCTAACGTTAGCAATCTGTGTTGCACTCTGAATGTAGTGCTGGCAAAAGTTGTTACTAGAGAACACATTTATAGGCACAGCATGGATATTCAGTTCAGCTGTGTATTGACTGAATGAAAGTGGATCTCTCTCTTCTGAAGGAAAACCTCAGAAATGGTTATTTGAGCTTATCTAAAAGACTGTAGATTTTTACAATATGACATCTCCATTACACGGTAACTGTGATCTATTAACAGTAAATAAATCTGCTGTCCTGATACGTTATACTGACACAGAAGAGGGCTGCAGAAAGAGAGAGAGAGAGAGAGAGAGAGAGAGAGAGAGAGAGTGAGTGAGAGAGGATGAAAGTAAAAGGAAGAGAGAAGCAGAGAGGGGAGGATGGGAATGAAAGTTAAAGAGAGAGAGAAAGACAGACAGAAAGATAGAGAGAGAGAGAAAGAAGGGGGTGAGACAGAAAGAGAGTAAAGGAGAGGCATGGAGGGAGAGAAGCATTGAAAGAGAGAGAAAGATAATGTACGGAAAAAGGCAACATTCCCCCCTAAAAAACATTCTTCTCTCATTCCAAAGCAACCCAAATAATCCACTAATCCTATTTATAACTAGTATTAGAGGAATCTCTCTCTCTCTCTCCCTCTCTTTTTTTTTACGACTAAACATATCAATATGCTCTGCTCTGATATAGGCCAACATTTCATCTCTCTCTCTCTCTCTCTCTCTCTCTCTCTATCTGGACCAATTTGGTTATGCTCTCTTTTTTCATCATCAGTGGACACTGAAGTTTGTATAAGTGTGTGTAAATGCTAATGCTTATACAGGTTTAAGATATTTTTATTCCAAACTTTAAATGTGGATATGGTAGAGTATCCATATCCAGTATAAACCCCAATATAAATCCTAATATAAATCCGAACATAAACAGGCAAATCTGGAGTAAACAGTGATTATCCCTGCTTAGATACAGACAGTTAAAAAAACACAATTTACTACTTTATTCAACTCTTACTGGGAGATTACATTGCACCCCAAGAGTGGAAACTACACATATTTCCACGTATACTTATACAGTTTTCTCCCTAATTCAGTCATGTCCATTTCCAGCCATTTGCTAGGTCTCCCCTCTCTCACACTTTGCTACCAAGTTGTTCCCCAATACAAGTCAAGCACTACAGCATTTTTTCAAACTGCTGCTGATGCAGCGTCATTGGACAGCTCAACATGCTCAGAGTGATGTAACAATTCTGACAAACTCTCATGTTGGCTAGCATCGTGCCATGCGCTGGGGGAGCAGGAGGGTCATCCTGCTCACTCATAGCAAAGACAATTTTGTTCTTATGGACTCTCAGCCTTGGATGGCTGTGGCATCGCCAGCAATCAAGCTCATTGTCCCCCAACAAGAAGGACAACACATTGATGGTAGCATTACTCAGGTGCCCTAGTTTTGTGCTGCAGTCATGGTAAATACAGACATTGACCCTATCGTTGCCTGGTTGTTTGGCTTTAGACCAGTTTTGAGCTCTGTTATCCAGTTGGTATAGTCAACAGGATTAAAATGTCCAGTCTAGTTTCACCCTAAACACTTTCTTCAATTTGTTGAAGTAGAATAAATTCTAGGCCTGCCATTGGACTTCTCTCTCTCATTCTCTCTCTCATTCTCTCTCTCTCTCTCTCTCTCTCTCACTAACACAATCAAATATACATCATATTAGTACATCACCAGAAGTGACCATACTATTTCTCATATTTCTGTTCATTACAAGAAATATGAAAAAACCTGTAAAACATTCAAAGAAAATTATCAAATGGTTTTAAAACACATACGTAAAAAACACAGAAAAGACATAATGGGGAATGAGATAAAGACATATTGGATGATTGCTGCACACATATTTAAAACCCCCTCATCTCTGCCCACCCCCCCTCCACCCCCACCCCTTTCCAGGCCAATATTGGCATCCCTATTTCACACACACACACACACACACACACACACACATGCACTCCTGTTGCACCAACCAGACACTCACACACATACATAAACACACATGCATACTTACACAGAAACATACACCCAAACTAACACACACATACTGACACAGACAAACATAATGATACATGTACACTTCTGTCACACTAACCACACACACACACACACACACACAAACATACATGCTGACAGACACACACACACACATATATTGACACACATGCAAATTTTGCAATCCTGACTCTTTGAGCCTTCACTGGAAATGTGAGAAAGAGAGAGAAGTGGCGGAGAAAACAAAAGCACACACATCATCATACATTCCGTCATGTTTATGGTCTCTCTGCGCGTGTTGTTTTATGCTGTAAAACCATAACCTTTATGCAGGAACCAACTGCTGACTACATAACTCAGTCATTTTTGGTGCTGTTTTAAAATCCTAGTAAGTATAAAATCTCAATGCACTGTTTCGGGCGTACAGTATGTGTTACTGCTAGTCGAACATACAGTGTTGTGCAAATAGCCTTATATAGAAAATTATGTAAATCTAATTAATTGGACAGTAAAATCTTCTGTAGACTTTCAGCAAAACAAAGCATGCAAAGACATGTGTGAAGTCGAAACCACCTTCTAAGAGCTGCTTCACAAAGTCAACAATCTTTGAATGATGCCACACCAATTCCGCACCAACCAGTCGCAGGATTTGTCATATTTTGTCCTCGCTCACACTGTTCATCCAGCCGCCACGTGTGCAACACAATGAGCGAAGTCTCAGCAGACATCTGCAGTTGTAAGTTTCCTCCACTATTACACGATTCTGTTTACCGAATCCAGGTGAACGGTGTATCCAAAGTGTGATGAGGCCTTAAGCTTTCATTTTTATTTTTTTGAAAAATGCTAACAGTAGAAAAATTCTAATGAACTATAGCACAATAAACTGCCAGGGATACAACTCTCACTCCTGGAGTCAAGCTGTGAGTGTTGGACTCTGCCAAGGTTAGGCCTTGTCTCCACTCCTGTTTGTGATATTCATAGACAGGGAGTCAGCATGCAGCCAAGGTCAGGAGGGCATTATGTGTGGAGGCCGGAGGGTGGCATCTCAGCTGTTTGCGGATGATGTTGTCCTTTTGGATCTATCGCGGTGTACTGCTGAGTGTGAAGCAGTTGGTATGCAGATCAGCATCTCTGAGTTCATGGTCCTATCCCAGAAAAAGATGGCATGCCCACTTCAGGTAAGGGAAAGAGAGTTTAAGTATCTTGGATCTTGTTGACAAATGACAGGAAGAGGGATCATGAGATCAGCCGCAGGATAGGACAGTTAGCAGCAGTTATGTGGTCACTGTACCAGACTGTAATAGTGAAGAAGGAGCTGAGTCATAAGGCAACACTTCCTGTTTACTGGTTGGTCCACATCCCAATGCTCACCTGTGGTAATGACTGAAAGAATAAGAACATGGAAAAGAAGCAGGAGAAATGAACTTTCTTTGAAGGGTTGCAGGCTATGATTTACTCGACAAGGTGAGGAGCTTAGTCATCTGGGGGGAGCTCAAAGTGAAAAAGCTACTCATCTACATTGAGCGAAGCCAATTGAGGTGGCTTAGGCACCTGATCAGGATGCCCCCTGGTTGCCTTCCATTGGAGGTCTACCAGGCATGGCCTGAGGCTATCCTTGGCCTGAGAATGGCTTGATGTCAGGGTCAGGGGACAGGGTCATCTTTACTCATCCAACTGATAATCCTATCTGGATTAAGCAGATGAGATGATGATGATGATGATGATGATGATGATGATGATGATGATGATGACAATAAATTATGAATTGATGGGTGTGTGTTTATGTGAGTTTAACTGTCTCCTTAAAGTCATATTGTAAAACTATTGTTAAACAGTGTCTCAGGCATCAGGCAGCACATTCATAATCATTTAATGGAGGAGCTTTAAGAGGAATTTAAACACTTCATATATATGGTTCCTATCACCACTTTGATCAGTGCTGATTCAGTAAAAGGGGTTTTATATATTTATATGTTAGTGTTTTTGTTGGTAAAATCACGCTTGCCACTCAGATAAACAGGTAAAACATTTTTTTTGCATTGCACTGCATTTCTTTATGTATTTTTTATTTATTTAGCCTGGTTACAATCTTCTTTTAAATGATCTCTTCTTGATCACGTGTATACACACAGATGTAAAGACACACCTGCATGTCATTTCTTTGAAATTGTTCTCTAAGCTGTGTAACTGTATCTTCATTATATGGTGAGGCTCTTCATGACATGTATCCTGTTACAAGAACAGAAAAAATAATACAGTGCCTTATACTATGATGCACTTAGTTTTTAAGCACAAAGATAAGACAGTAGCTTGTCACTATGTATATCATAATGGTCTTTTGAAGTTTAACAGTGGTATAGGGCTGTAAATCTGCTCTGCTCTAGGGCTCTAAATTCTTTAGGTACTATTTTGCCTCACAACACCCATTTGCCTCACAACACCATCTTTAGGTACTATTTTGCCTCACAACACCCATTTAAAAATATAAAAATATTAGACCAACATCTTATCTTAAAACTATTGCAAAACAGTTTTGCAAGCCCCAGGCCTAACCATCCATAACCGTTTTGTGTGGTGGCTTTCCGTGAGAAATCTTTTAGAAGCCAGAATTTCAACAGAAAACAGTATACAAAACAAAAGGGAAAACATGTCTGAGGCTATCTCTTGTTTCTTACTGTTAGCTGGCAAGGCTCAGTCACTCAGCAAAGCACAGCCCTGGCATTTCCTAGCCTTGCCCTTCAGAGTAAGAGTGCATAGCAGAATAAACCTAGTGAGTAAATGCAGCACAACTAAATAACCCAAAATCAACATGTAAACATTTTCGCTACAGCTACATTATAATTTTTATTTATTTGTTGGTTTATTTATTTATTGGTTTAGTTAGTTAGTTAGTTGGTTAGTTAGTTAGTTCATGGCTCTGATGACACAATATATAAACAGTGTGGCCACGCAAAGTAGCTCCCAAGAATTGCCACACTCCCAGTGTGGAAAACACGTTATTTTTATGACCACAAAGCTGGAAGAAACTGAACGAACTGGAAGGTGGGCAGCAAGAAAACTGGGAGTACCAAACACTATGCCTGCCCCTATTAGATGGGTCCAGTCAGCCTAGCACGAGGTGATTGGATAAGGAAGACAGCAAAGAAAACAGCACGGCAAGGCTTGGAGTCCAGATTGAACCTAACGAGCGAGAGACAGCGTACATGTTTACCACATATTGCATCACCTCTTCTTTTAACAACACTGTAAGCATTTGGAAACTGAGGAGACCAACTGCTATAGTTTGAAAGAGAAATGTTTTCCCATTCTTGCTTGATATAGGATTTCAGCTGCTCAACAGTTCTTGGTGTCCTTCACCATATTTTTGTTTTATTAAGCATCAAGTGTTTTCAATCTGCAGACAAGCCAATTTAGCAGCCAGACTCTTTACTGCGGAGCCACTGGGGGTGGTGGGGGGACGGGGGGGATTGGGTGGCAGATTGGATTTTGGCCTTGTCCCCTGCATACAGTGATTTCTCTGGAATCTTTGAATCGTTTCATGATATTATGTACCGTAGATGACGCTGCGGTGAACCTCTCCTTATCTTTACTTCTGAAAGACTTTTTACACCCAAGCATGTTACTTACCTGTTGCCAATTAAGTATCAAGGTTTTTTTTTTTCCTTTAGCATTACAGAATGATGTATGACTGGTACAAATATAAGATCAAAACACTGCAGTATTTTGTAATAGATTCTCCTTTTTAATGTCTCAGTTACTCACAGTTTATTGACTTTACTGCAGTGATCAGCAAAAGCTTTTTAAATGGCATCAGTACTGTAATACTCATCAGTAGTCTGCGGCTTTTTGCTTGATTTATCTGTACACCATCTAGACCAAATCTGCCTGGCCTAGCAAATGGCATAGCAACATGAGAGTGTGGATAATAACACCAGTAATAATAAAGAGACATGCTGTTAGTGTAATAGTGATGACTGCTAAAATTGTTTGTGTACAGGGGTTGTGCTAGAGTTTGGTAGGTTGACCCCCTAAAACTACTTCAAACTACTTCTTTCTTTCTTTCTTTCTTTCTTTCTTTCTTTCTTTCTGTCTCTCATTTCTTTTCTCCTCCCTTACTCTTGTTTGTTTGTTTGTTTCTTTCTCTTTCCTTCACTTTCTCTTTCCCCTTCTCCTTTTCTGTCTCACTCTTTCTCTCTCTTTTCTCTCCTCATGCTCTTTCTTTACACCCTCTCCATCCCTTATTGTTTCTCTCTCTATTTCTCTTTTTATTTACACCCCACTCCTTCTTGCTTTTTTTTAGCTCCTCTCTCTCCCCACACCTTCCATTTATTCTTCATGCTTATTCTGTCCTCTAAATCTTCCCTTTCTGTCTCTCTCATCTCTCTCAATCTCAATATCTATGTCTTTCGCCAATTTACTCTTTCCTTCTGCCCTTCTCTAAATATTCTGTTTCTTTCTCTCTGACTCTTCACTTCTTTCTCCCTCCCTCTCTCTTACTCTCTCCCTTACGCACATACACTATCTCTCTATTTGCCATGCTCTGCATTGCTATGCATTTGTTTACTTATTCCATGTGTATATTTCTATGCGAATGGCAATTAATTATTCATTGAAAATGTGGGAAGAATTATAATGTAGATAATGAGAGAGAGAGAGAGAGAGAGAGAGAGAGAGAGTTGGGAGGGAAAGAGAATAAAGTAGTGAAGCTGGAGCAGTTGGAGTGTTTGTGTGTGTGTTTGTTTGAGACATACCTTCCCTCCTCTAATTGAAGTTGGTCTTTTGAAGTAATTAAGATAAGCAGTGGAGACTAAATAATTGGTGTTATGGCACAGAGTAATTAAGCCATGCATCAGCCTGTGTGTGTGTGTGTGTGTGTGTGTGTGTGTGTGTGTGTGTGTGTGTGTGTGTGTGTGTGTGTGTGTGTACTGCAGCCTCACGCTTTTCTGGCAAAACACTGCAGTCTGAAAAAGGGGTTTTAAATAGGCTCTGTTTGTGTTTTTAACCGTGGAAAAAGTTCACACACACATGCACACTTGTTTTTATACAATGTTAGGACATGGGGTCATACATATGTCCATATATATTAGCAGAGGGGAACTCTCAAGGCCTTAAGAAATGGTAAAAAATTTCTATATAAAAAAAAATACATGTCTGTAATTTTTTTGTTACTTCTCAGTCATAAGAATCAAGTTTCTTGTATTTGACCCCTTAAACTGCCAGGGCCCAGCAATGCGTCACTATACACTTCTATAACCTAAGAATAGCTCAACCAGTTTGCGCTCAAGTGCCTGTATTTACTCAGTAATAAGCCTTAGTATGAAATAAACCTTGGATTTTAATGGGTTAAACACTACAAGTATTGTAGAAATATTCTTATTTAATTGTTAATCTTTAGTTGAGAACAAAAAAGTTAAGATCTTGAAACATCAAGATTTTTGTCTTGGTAAATATAACCAATCAAGCTCTCCTATTAGTTAGGACTTCAGCAGCTGAACTGAAGACCTAACATGTCAGTTTGATTCTAGTATATTTAGGAACAGACAGTGGAATCAGCTAATCATGTTTTGATTTACAGTGGGTGGGACCAATTTCATGAGGAAAAACATCAACCTAGGCCGTCTAGTAATGCCAGATACTGTAATAGACTGTAAATGTGAGTGGTAATCTGAGCAATGCGTTTCAGTTGTTAGGTGTTAGAAATGGCAAACAGCAGTGGCAGCTCTACATGTATATATAATTTCTAATAGTATTTTAGCAATAAGCTTACCCTAACTAAGCTAGCACTAACCTAACCCCTTAAGTAAAGAGCTTAGCTTAGTGCTAAAATAATATTAGAACTTCAAGTCTGGATTTGGCAGTTGCTGGGAGAATGGTACTTGTCTGACTGCATTGTGTCAAGTGTACAGTTTGGTGGAGGGGGGATTATGGTGTGGGGTTGTTTTTCAGGAGTTGGGCTTAGCCCCTTAGTTCCAGTGAAAGGAACTCTTAATGCTTCAACAGACCAAGAGATTTGGACAATTTCGTGCTCCCAACTTTGTGGGAACAGTTTGGAGATGACCCCTTCCTGTTCCAACATGATTGCACACCAGTGCACAAAGCAAGGTCCATAAAGACATGGATGAGCAAGTTTGGTGCTTGGTGCTTGGAACTTGACTGGCCTTCACAGAGTCCTGACCTCAACACGATAGAACACCTTTGGGATGAATTAAAGCGGAGACTGCGAGCCAGGCCTTCTCATCCAACATCAATGTCTGACCTCACAAATGCGCTTCTGGAAGAATGGTCAAAAATTCCGATAAACACACTCCTGAACCTTGTGGAAAGCCTTCCCAGAAGAGTTGAAGCTGTTATAGTGGCAAAGGGTGGGCCGACATCATACTAAACCCTATGGATTAAGAATGGGATGTCACTCAAGTTCATTCCATATATATATATATATATATGGAATGAACTTGAGTGACATCCCATTCTTAATCCATAGGGTTTAGTCTGATGTCTATATATATATATATATATATATATATATATATATATATGGCCATCAGTAATGGTGCAAAAGTTCAAATACTTGACTAAATCATTTCTCCATTAACTTCTATTAAGATGTAAGAATATTTTTTGCTTCTCCTGTAAAGTCACCTGTTTGGACATGGTTTTTAATTCTTATATTAAAGTCAGTTCACTTCACAAAGTCAGGAGCACTTCACAGAGTGAGGAGCATTTTAGTCCTAAAAAGAACAAAAACAAGCACACACACACACACACACACACACACACACACACACACACACACACACAAACACACACACACACCCACACACACACAGCCGTAATGACAGGAAAGTGCAGTCAGTTAGGAAAAGGCCTGAAGGCACCAGTGACCAGGTTAGAAAAGCACAGAGACATTGTAACTGTATTCAGGCAAATTACAGCTCCAGCAGGAGGATGTGCACATGTGTGTGCATGTTTGTGTATGTGTCTGTTTGTGTGGAGGGGTGTGGGTTTATGTTGTGTAACATTGGTCTTAATCTAATAATAATAAAAAATATTATTAAGATAAAGTATATTCTCCATTTCTCTCACTCCCTCTCTCTCTCTCTTTCTCTCTATCTCTCTCTCTCTCTCTCTCTCTCTCTCTCTCTCAATTTTAACTCAAGCATTATTAGATATTAAATATTATATTCTAAGTCATTATTATCTATACATTATAAAATAAAGCCTGTTTTTTTCTGTGTATTTATGTATATATAAGTGTGTATGTGTGGGTTGTATGTCGTGTAACATCCCAATCTAATAATAAATTAGTATTAATAAGATAAAGTATACTGCCCCCTCTGCTTTTTTACAGCATTATTATCCATATGTCATGTTATAAATCCATGATTATCTCTTAATTAGTTTGTGTGTGTGTGTGTGTGTGTGTGTGTGTGTGTGTGTGTGTGTGTGTGTGTGTGTGTGTGTGATATTATGCACACATAGTGAGGTGTGTTTTTATATGTGTGTGTGTCTGTCTGTGTGTGTGTGTGTGTGTGTGTGTGTGTGTGTGTGTGTGTGTGTGTGTGTGTGTTGTATCTATTTTCATGTGTCTTTGTAAGTACTATGCAAATGTTGCAATGGTCATTAAATACCATTTATTCCTTTTTTAAGGTCAGAAAAAGCACAAAACATTTTTTTAACAGAATGAAAAGAAACCTCAGTTTTTGTGTCCACACTTTATCTGACAGCTTCCATTCTTTTCATTATTTTTTTTTTAAAGTAATTTACAGCGATATTTTCCACACAAGTTCAGTCTTAGAGATTGGTAGCATTTTCTTTCAATGATGTTGAGGTCTGGACTCTGGGGTGGTGAGTCTATTGCTCTAAGAACACCAGCAGCTTCTTTATTTGGTTTGCAAATCTTTTTTTCACAATTTCTTTTCCCATTCTTCTGTGTGTGTGTGTGTGTGTGTGTGTGTGTGTGTGTGTGTGTGTGTGTGTGTGCGTGCTTTTGTGTTAGCCCACATGTCAGGAAGCAGCTGTAGCACTCTGCTCTCCCTCTTCACAAAAACAGAGAAATTCTCACACACTTCTAATGGCTTTATATAGCCCCTTTTGCTTTTAGGCCCTCATACAGTAACACAAAACCCACTAAATATACTGTATACCAAATCATTTAATGACTGGGAGACATTACTTAGTAGAATAAAGCTCAGACTTCATAGTCATTTTTTTATGCTTACACTTCAGTCACTGTAGTGTTTATGTGTGGCCTCATGTTTGGATGTGTAGATGTGTTTAAAGGTGTGTGGATATATTTGAGTGTTTCAGTGTACGGGTTTGAAAATAAAGAAAATATATTTTCTCCTGAAAAATAATGGAACGGAAATATTGAAGTTGAAATAAAATGTTTTTGAGGGCAAATTGAGTGTATTTAAGTGAATTTCATTGTACAAAAATATGTTTGAGTATTTGCATTTTAAAGTAAAGTACATATATTTGAGTATAAAGGATATGGATTTGAAAATGTAAATAAGTGTGAAAAAAAAGGATTTGAGTTAAAAGGCCTTTTATAAAGACACAGGTGTCACCCTGACAGTTTCTGTGAAGGCTGTTTGTGTGTGTGTGTGTGTGTGTGTGTGTGTGTGTGTGTGTGTGTGTGTAGGGGGATGTGGTAAAGTGTCTGAGTTGTCAGTGAAGTTAATAAAAGAGCTGTGCAGAAGTTTCTTCCTCCTATGGTTAACCCCCTACCTCCGCTATCCCCTCTTCTGTATGTGTGTGTGTGTGTGTGTGTGTGTGTGTGTGTGTGTGTGTGTGTGTGTGTGTGTGTGTGGATGCAACACCTGAAGTGTTCCAACTGTTTCTTTCTTTCCTGCATGAGCATTTTTCTGTGGTAACCACTGGTGTGCTTCTCAGAAAAAAATAAAATGAAAGAAAATTAGCAAGACAAAAGTGTCATAACGCCCAACAGTAAAATGCTGTGAAATTTGATAGATAGATAGATAAATAGACAGACAGACAGACAGGCAGGCAGACAGAGATAGATAGATAGATAGATAGATAGATAGATAGATAGATAGATAGATAGATAGATAGATAGATAGATAGATAGATAGATAGATAGATAGAAACAGTATCAAGACTCAGTTTCAGTTTTGATTAGTTTAGTTTAGCTAACATTTATATACGCTGCTTCCCATAGCTACTGACTTTAAAGTTATTAAACTGAACCTTGTTAATTTATGTCTGTTAACATTACATTGTTCAGTAAATGTTCATCAGTACTTCCGATTTTCAAATTCAAACCTTAGATATTTAGCTGAAATGTGCTTGATGTGCTGTTATTCCAATATTCCATGGTAGCTGATTAGCTCTGATAAAGAAGCAGCACCTAGTGCAAGAGAATCTGTGGTGCAATTGAGTGCTTGTTTTTGTTATGAGAACAAGTAAGTGTCAGTTTCAGTTTTAATGGGTTTACCTCAGGTACCAATCAGAAGCTTTGCTCTTGTGCCGTTTTGTGATAGTGTGAAAAATCCAGTGGCAGCTGGAAAACAACAACGACCTCCACCCAGTCCCCTTGAATTTTGCCAACTGACCTTTACAGGGTGAGAAATATGAGCCTTCACTCCATGTAACATCCTTGATCGATAACATAACAAAAATACTTCCTTAGGTCAAAGTTGGTTTGCTTGAACAGCATTAGTGAAACAGATCAGTGCTGCTTTGTGGATTCTCCTTGCTTAAAAAACCTGCTCTATAACTGAAGGACTGTCACTACTGTTGCAGCTGGCAACCTTGAACAATTCTCTCTGTAAAAAGCTGTATCCCATGAGGGATCAAGTCACATTTGTATGTGCTGGCCATGCAGAGCCACGGAAAAGCTTCCTTTTCAGTATGAAAATCTATAGTTACACTGTCAATTGCTCTGAGTTATCAAATATGCTGTATTCAATTCAGGTCACTGTTTAGTTATTCTGCTGCAATGTGATTATTAATGACCATAAAGTTGGCTGGTAAATTGGTAAATTGATCTCTCTGTGTGTGTGTGTGTGTGTGTGTGTGTGTGTGTGTGTGTGTGTGTGTGTGTGTGTGTGTGAAAATAGTAATAACAGATTATTGTTAATACCTTAAATGTAATACTATAATATAGTATAAGATAATAGAATAATATATAATATAACATGAGATAACATTTTGAACCAATGGGAACATTCCTTTATTACCTTTCTTATTAGCTTGAACATGCACTTGGTGGCTACTATGAGGAGTAACTGCTAGTAGAGACCAGCAGGAAGTTAGTAAAGTCCAACTCCAAGTGTACAGGGTAACATCAACAATACTCTGGTCAAACCCAGAAACACACACACACACACACACACACACACACACACACACACATATATATATATATATATATATATATATATATATATATATATATATATATATAAAACCCCAATTCCAATGAAGTTGGGACGTTGTGTAAAACATAAATAAAAACAGAATGCAATGATTTGCAAATCCTTTTCAACCTATATTCAGTTAAATACACTACAAAGACAAGATGTTTAATGTTCAAACGGATAAACTTTATTGTTTTTTGCAAATATTCACTCATTTTGAATTTGATGCCCGCAACACGTTCCAAAGAAGTTGGGACAGGGGCGTGTTTACCACTGTGTTACATCAACTTTCCTTTTAATAACACTCAATAAGCGTTTGGGAACTGAGGACACTAATTGTTGAAGCTTTTTAGGTGGAATTCTTTCCCATTCTTGCTTGATGTACAACTTCGGTTGCTCAACAGTCCGGGGTCTCCACTGTCATATTTTGTGCTTCATAATGCACCACACATTTTCAATGGGCGACAGGTCTGGACTGCAGGCAGGCCAGTCTAGTACCCGCACTCTTTTACTACGAAGCCACGCTGTTGTAAAAGGTGCAGAATGTGGCTTGGCATTGTCTTGCTGAAATAAGCAGGGACGTCCCTGAAAAAGACGTTGCTTGGATGGCAGCATATGCTGCTCCAAAACCTGTATGTACCTTTCAGCATTAATGGTGCCTTCACAGATGTGCAAGTTACCCATGCCATGGGCACTAACACACCCCCACACCATCAGAGATGCTGGCTTTTGAACTTTGTGCTGATAACAATTCAGACAGTCCTTTTCCTCTTCGGCCCGGAGGACACGACGTCCATGATTTCCAAAAACAATTTGAAATGTTTTGAAATGGCTTTCACTTTGCATGGCAGAGTTTTAACTTGCACTTGTAGATGGAGCGACGAACTGTGTTCACTGACAGTGGTTTTCTGAAGTGTTCCTGAGCCCATGTGATAATATCCATTACAGAATGATGTGGGTTTTTAATGCAGTGCCGCCTGAGGGATTGAAGGTCACGGGCATTCAATGTTGGTTTTCTGCCTTGCTGCTTACTTGCAGAGATTTCTCCAGATTCTCTGAATCTTTTGATGATATTAGGGACTGTAGATGATGAAATCCCTAAATTCCTTGCAATTGCATGTTGAGAAACGTTGTTCTTAAACTGTTGGACTACTTGCTCACGCAGTTGTTCACAAAGTGGTGAACCTCACCCCCTCCTTGCTTGTGAACGACTGAGCCTTTCAGGGATGCTCCCTTTATACCCATTCATGACACTCACGTGTTTCCAATTAAACAAACAGGTATTTTTTGAGTATTCCTCAACTTTCCCAGTCTTTTGTTGCCCCTGTCCCAACTTCTTTGGAACGTGTTGCAGGCATCAAATTCAAAATGAGTGAATATTTGCAAAAAACAATAAAGTTTATCCATTTGAACATTACATATCTTGTCTTTATAGTGTATTCCATTGAATATCAGTTGAAAATTATTTACAAATCATCATATTCTGTTTTTATTTATGTTTTACACAACGTCCCAACTTCATTGGAATTGGGGTTGTAGATATATATACTGGATGTTTGTGTGTATGTTTGTGTGTGTGTGCTCATGTGAGCTTTAAACTCACTCAATACAAATGAGCTGTAGGCCATGGTGATGGTTAAGTCTTATGGCTTATGTTGACAATAGGCCTGTGGTTCACACTGGCACTGACATTAAAAGGATTTTAGTGGAATTACAGGCAGCTATGGATGTTTATACACATCACACCAGCTGTACCACCAGCCTGCTGCCAGATAAATTAGACAGTACGGTCAAAACTGCAACCATAGCCTTTCAGCTTGTGCAGGCGCTTCATTATAGGCGGTCAGGCTGTCTTAAAGCTTAACTTAAAGCTTCACTTAGCAGAAGCTAAAACCGCCCCAGGACTAACACTGAGTTTAATGATAGATTGAATGCTTCCATTTTAGTGGTTGTGTTGTCATTCATAAATCTCTGTCATTTTTGCCTTAATGTATTTCAGCAATGTCTGAAAGAATTTTTAAATACATTTTAAGCACATTTAAAGCAATTTACACATATTCCCCCAACAATCAAAGATTGTTTTAGATTGCACACTACAGCTAGAATAGCCAACAAGTAAAGAAAGCTTATTACCCACCAAAACTGCATAATTTGCAGTAAAATTACATCACATATCTAAAAATGACAAATGCAGCCATATTGAAATCTGATTTTTATCTGTACATTAGTCTATTTTTATAGATTACTGTATAAGATGTGGTGTAAGAAGCCACATAAGCTAGCCTATTTACTTATTTAACTGTCAAGTTATACCACTGTTGGCATAGCAGTGCGTCACCTGTATTTCAGCAAATGTCTATACTCTGGGAAACTGGAGTGCTGGCGTGAATAACTATTTACAGATTAATTTTCTTTAATCTTACGCAATTGTTCTGAGTAAGCCATTTGGCCAAGTTGCAGATTATACATATCTTAGCTATGAAGCCATAGCATATCCAGTCATCCTACATGTCACAGCTAATCAGCTAGCAGGTCTGTTAGCATAGGACTGCCTTAACTATATTTCATCCAAGCACCTTAAGTTTGGCACAGACAGTAACACCTATTCACAGATTCATTTAAATTAACCTTAAGCAAAATTCACACTTAAAGTTGACGCTATTTTCTTTCGGCTGTGTATGTGACGGTGGTATTATAATAGATGCCAGCATGTCATACAGTGTCAGAAACCACACACGTAAGTACCTCACAACTCAACGTGATCTAAAGCGAGTGTGTGATGATTCAGAAATGCACAGTTTACATAATGCTAAACAAAAAGTTGTAAGCTTTTATTACTTGTTACCTTAGCCCAGGGGTCGGCAACTCAAATATAAAGAAGAGCTATTTTGTTCGTCTTGATTTTTTACAAGGCTAAAGTAAGCTTCTCATTCACCAGCTTCCTGTTTGAATTCTCCCTGCAATGGGAAAATTTGAACAAGAAAATGGTGAATGAGAAGCTGAGTTTTTCGTGTTTGACAGTTTTTTCTTGCAGATAAATGTATCAGGAAACCAGCTGGGTGCTTATAAATGAAAATACGTCCATTCTTTTCCAAATAGAGCGAGAATTATCCATATTCATCTTAAATTTTTTCTTTGCCTTTTTGTTAGCGAGTGGCCAGGCAAGTCTTGTCTGCGTTGCTATGGTGACCAACTGTCTGCACCCCAAACTTCAGGGTTAAAGAGTGAATTAGCAGTTAAACATTAATGCCAACACTCAAGACCATTTTTAGTTCCTTTTTCTATGGAGCCACAACAGGACTGACCCCTGTCTTAGCCAGACAAACAGCAAACACTCTAAACACCAAGTGTGTTTTGTATGATTAACTATATGTAAAGTAAAAACTGTAGGTGAAAAACTGTAGAGCTGTAGAGTAAGATCAGAAACATTGCATGCAACATTGTGTGCAAAATTCTGAGAAACAGTTGGAAGAACAGATTCAGTTCAGTTCAGCGTATTTTCCAGTTTTCCTATTTGAAAAACACAGGTATAAACTTCTAATGGTCAAGCTTACAACATCAATAGCAAAGAAACTGATGGCTTTTGAATATTTAGACATTCCCTCAGAATGTATTATAAATTACACTAGTTTGTGAACTGGAATAGGAGTGTATTAGTGACTTGTTTTTTTTCTTGTATAGCTTAGTTTAGTAGCATAATCACACATTGTATGCTAGATCAGTCTTGAATATGAGTGCGTGGTGTATGTCAGTACCAAAACACAAATTAAGAAGTAGTAGATTATCTTCAAGGGAAAAAAGTGCTGCTTATGCAGATTTTCGTGTACTTTCTCAGTGTCTCTCCTTCTAGTCTCTCTCTCTCTCTGTCTGCCCCCCCCCCACCCCCCCCATTTCTCTCAGTAAGGTGTGTATTAGTGTGATGAAGCTGCTCTTGTCTTAATTAGCAGCGGTGGCTGGGCTGGGCTGTGGATGCAATATCGTGGCTTGCTGAGCTGGATCCTGTCGCTGCTTTAAACCACGGGGGGGATGTGGCTCAGTGCCGAGAGAGAAAAGGGGCACGCAAGCACAGCGTCTTATCCATCCCTTTCTCTCTCTCTTTCTCTCTCTCGCTTTCTCTATTACCTCCCTGCTGCTTCTAATTGGGGCCTTCTGTAACCCAGTTGCGTTTTATAGGAGTAAAGCAGAGGAGAAGGAGATAGAGTTGGAAAAGACAAAGTGGGGTGGCCTAACACCGGCTGCCCAAAATGTACAGCACACTTTCTTTATACTGTAAAACTTACAAGAAAGAGGACTGGTTGATTTAAAATTTGAAAGATTTGAGTAGAGAAAAAAATCTTCATTTGTTAATCTGAAGTGTTATTTTGCTTAATTTCATTTTAGTGATAGGTTAATGGGTTTATTGATTGAAGTCAAGCCTATTGTCCTGGTGCTGCAGCAACCACCTGCTGCTGAACACACAAAAGGCTGTGGAGATGGTTGGACTTCAGGCACAAACACCACCCCCACCTCCACCACCCAATTTCTGTCAACAGCAACGGCCCTGTGGTTTCCACTGTGGAGTTGCTCAAGTTCCTGGGAACTACCATATCCAGGAGCCTGAAGTGGGAGGAGAACATGGTCTTCATAGCCATAAGAGCACAGCAGAGAATGCTCCACCTGAGACAGCTGAAGAAATTCAACTGCTGCAGAGCCTGATTATCCAGTTCTATTATCCAGCAGAGAGTGTCATTAGATGTAGTCTGCCACACTTCAGGGCGTCTACAACAGCAGTGTGCTGGCAAAATTACAGCTGACCCCTCTCATCCTGGACATCACCTCCTCCATCCACTTTTGTCTGGTAGAAGATTCAGGGCCATCAGAACCAGAAATAATACTAACAGCTTTTTTCCCCAAAGCTATAATTCTCATTACCGCAGAGGACACCTTGCACTTTAAACTTAAACTAAAACAAATATTTGGTTAACGGTGGAAAAGGAAAGAAAAACAACCTCCCAAATATGTATTATTCAAAAATAGCTGAGGTTAAACTGGTAGGTCTTTGTGTCAGCTAGGTAACAGAGGCTTCAGAAAAGCTAATGAGCAAACACAACAGCTAACTGGTAAAACACTGGATGAAAACCTTTTTAATGATTGGAATAAGTCTGTTCATTTGTTCATCTAATTTAGCCATTCAAAAATGTTGCTTTTCTTTCCTCAGGGTTGCTCTTTTTTTCGCATTCATGTATTTTTGCTTCAGTTTGTAAATAGCTTCATGCCTCTAATGTTCATGGAAGACCTTTTCTTTCTGTCCCTCTCTCTCTCTTTCTGTTTTCTTCTCTTCCCTTTTTCTTTCACCCCCCTAACCTTCTCTGTCTCTTTCTCAGTCATACACACTCTCTCTCTTTCACTCTTTCTCTCTCACACCTTTTCCTCTTCCACTTTCTCTTTCTCATTTTTATTCTCATATTCTCTCTTTCTTTCTCTTTCTCTCTTGCATCATTTTGTATTTTATCATCTGTAATAGACATAAGCAACTTCTTCTCTCTCTCTCTCTCTCTCTCTCTGTCTCTCTTTCTTTCCTTTTTCCTTCTTTATTTTTTTCCCTATCTCTTTGTTTTTCTCTGTTCACCCTCTCATTCTCTTCATCTCTCATCTTTCCCTCTTTCATTCACATTCTGTCTGGCACACTTTTTATGCCTTTCTTTCTCTTGCTTTCTCTCGCTTCTTTCCCTTTCTTTATATTTCTCTCTCATACTATTTTTCTTCTTTTCCTCTCTCTCTCTCACTCCCTTTCCTTGCTTCATTTCTTATCTTATTATTTGTAATGGTTATAGATGACCTCTCTCTCTCTCTCTCTCTCTCTCTCTCTCTCTCTGTCTGTCTCGATCTCACTTTCTGTCTCTTTCTCTCTGTCTGCCCCCCTCTTTTACACTCTCTCTCTCTCTCTCTCTCTCTCTCTCTCTCTCTCTCTCTCTCTCTCTCTCTCGCTCTCCCTCTCTGTGCCTCCACTGTTCATGGGGGACCTCTCTCAGTTCAGTAAATGTCCGTCACGGATAGTCTTCGCCCTAAATTTGAACTGCTGCCCTGATTACACAGAGCAGCTCAGATGGATTAGAACTCAAGCTTTCAAACTGATGCTACTGCCAGAACAACATGGAAAAGCCAAACAGTTTAAATGGCATGTCACACACACTCCCTCACTCATACACACACATACTTGTGCATGAGACGATGCACTGAGTGCCAGACGTATGTACGTGAGCAAGTGCTGTGCAAAATATTCTTTGATGTGCTGCAATATGCGCTCACAATGCAAATAAACGCTCAGTGTACGAAGGCTGTAAGCAAAACCACGCTGGCTGTCAATTTGCAGAAACAGCTGGTCAATGTCATTAAAATAACAGCTCCCAAACAGCAGGTGTCTGAGAGCTCACCTCAGCATTAGCAGACTGAAAGTCTGAATCCTACGGATGCCATCAGCAGCATGTGTTAGCAGCACTATGAGATCTAGGAAATCTTCACTAGAAGTGGGCATTGGCCATGACAAAACTGTGATGAACAACTGAATAAAGAGAAAGATTTACCTTATTGGCTTGTAATTACATTCACAAAAATAACTGTTATTTTAGAAACATTAGTGTTTTTCATATTATCATTTTTGCCATTTAATTTAATGAACAATGCTTGTCATCCTATTACTGCCATGCTTTTGAGCATTTTTCAGATTATGAATTTTGACTTGGTTTAACATTTATGGCCATTGTTTAGCATAGATTTTTGATAATATTTTAATATTTTTACATATTTTTACAGTACTGTTCTGATATAGAAGGCTGTTGGATGCAACTGTGTCCTTTCATTGATATTTTATCCTAATATTTTGAGTTCAGAGTTGCTTCATTGCAATAGGTTTCATATTTATAATGCTATGTTAGCAACCTGAAATTAATTCAGTATGCAATTTCTCACTATGTTGAATGGGACATTTGCCAACATTCTGTAAAGCGTGTAAGACCTTGCAAGTATAGTAGACCTTGTAACTATAATACACAGCCTTGTGGTTGAAGCATGAACAATATTTTTAATACTGTAAGAGCGGGAATCAAAATTTTACCAGAAAGTGACCTACATCACACTGAACAAAGTAACTGCCAAAAACTGTCAATTTGTTTGTCATTTTTAAACAAATAATTGCTCCTTACCTTTTACTTTCCCATCATTCCGATTACTGTTACCCCTGTGACCCAGTAGGATGAGCAGCTAAGAGAATGTGTGTGTGTGTGTGTGTGTGTGTGTGTGTGTGTGTGTGTGTGTGTGTGTGTGTGTGTGTGTGTCTGTCTGTCTGTCTGTGTGGTGTTTTGTCATCAATATGCTAGTTAACAGTGAATTTTATCATGCTCTATGCACTATAAGTATGTAACAAAATGCAACTGTAATTTCTCATCTATAACAATTTAGCCAACTATAGAGCTTGCATTTGGTCCAAATAATAAAACTAATTATGTGGTTTACATTATGTAGCTTGCAGTTTACTAGCATAATTAAGTAATTGCACTCATAAACACTCACATTTTATCATAGCTATGTTGGATGCAAGACTGTAGAACGTGTGTACACCTGTACAATTCAAGAAGGAAAAGTCACTCTGGGTACCATTAGTGCCTCGTACATGGGTTAACACAGTGTTAACATTGCATGAACATAATGCCCATAATGCTAACTGCCCATTATGTTTATGCGATATTGTGTATTAACGCTGCTCATTGTGTATTACACTGCTTATTGTGTATTAACATTGCTGTTTCTACACTGAATCTCATAAACTCTTTTAAACTACAGAGGACATCATATTAGTTATGAATATAAGATATTAAAGGCTTGAGGCAATGTCAGACAAAAACGGTTGTTAAGCAGTGCTTGGTGGGTTGACAAAAAAAGGTAGTGCTTGGTGGACAGCATAATGATTTTGAACAGAAAGCTTGCATTATATCAATATGCTGGTTTAAAAATACCCCATTGCCATTTCATTGGGTAAGCCTGTGATACCTGTGGTTCCGCCCTGAGTAGACCACTGCATTATCAGAATGGTGCTGTTTCTATATTGAATTTCTGAAGAGAAATACATAAAAAAAAAAAGTCACATGTGAAGTATATGGATATGTCTATTATGAGTGTAATTTTTTTCAGGCTTCATTTCATGAGAATGGCAGCTTTAGCTATGATCTGCACAGAGAGGTTTCCCTAATAGAGCTATTATTTTAGTTGTGTTAGCCACTGCATCTCTGCGAGGTATCTCTAAAGCTTGTTTGTTTGCATAAGTCTCAAAGTCTCATAAATTAGGCTGAAGTCAGCTTCCTTGTTGTGTGTGTATGTGTGCGTGCCAAATCAAACAGAAGTGATGAGATGGCTAAGATGTTTCATTAGAAAGCTGGCACACAACCGCAACAGTACAAAAAACTATACTTGCAGTTGTACTGTACACAGCCTTGTTTTTATGCAGTGTCAGGATATGGGGTTTATATTTATGTCCTATATGTATATGTAAGTACCTGTATTCAATAATACTAATGTCAATTCATATAAATATATATATATATATATATATATATATATATATATATATATATATATATATGTGCAGTATATCGCAAAAGTATTCAACCACACATCCAAATAATTGAATTCAGGAGTTCCAATCACTTTTATGTTCACAGGTGTATAAAACCAAGCACCTAGGCATGCAGACTGCTTCTACAAACATTTGTGAAAGAATTGGTCACTCTCAGGAGCTCATTCCAGTATGATAGAGTAATAGGATGCCACCTGTGCAACAAGTTCAGAAATTTCATCATTACTAAATATACCACAGTCAACTGTCAGTGGTATTATAACAAAGTGGTAGCTTTTGGGAACGACAACAACTCAGGCCAAGTAAAATGACAGCGTGGGGTCAACGGATGCTGAGGCATATAGTGCACAGAGGTCGCCAACTTTCTGCAGAGTCAATCACTACAGACCTCACAACTTCATGTGGCCTTCAGATTAGCTCAAGAACAGTGCATGGAGAGCTTCATGGAATGATTTTCGAAGGCCAAGCAGCTGCATCCAAGCCTTACATCACCAAGCGCAATGCAAAATGTCAAATGCAGTGGTGTAAAGTGTCACCACTGGAGCAACGGAGACATGTTCTCTGGAGTGACGAATCATGCTTCACTGTTTGGCAATCCAATGGATGACTCTGGGTTTGGAGGTTAACAGGAAAACGTTAATTGTCTGACTGCATTGTGCCAAGTGTAAAGTTTGGTGGAGGGGGGATTATGGCGTGGGGTTGTTTTTCAGCAGTTTGGCTCAGCCCCTTCCAGTAAAAGAAGCTCTTAATGCTTCAGCAGACTAAGAGATTTTCGACAATTTCATGCTCCCAACTTTGTGGGAACAGTTTGGGAATGGCCCCTTCCTGTTCCAACATGACTGCACACCAGTGCACAAAGCAAGGTCCATAAAGACATGGATGAGCCAGTTTGGTGGATCTTGAATGGCCTGCACAGAGTCCAGACCTCAACCCAATAGAACGCCTTTGAGATGAATTAGAGCAGACACTGCAAGCCAGGCCTTCTTGTATGACCTCACAAATGTGCTTCTGCAAGAATGGCCAAAAATTCCCATAAATACACTAAACCTTGTTGAAAGCCTTTCCAAAGTTGAAGCTGTTATAGCTGCAAAGGGTTGGCTGACATCACATTAAACCCTATGGATATGGATGGGATGTCACTGAAGTTCATATGTGTGGGAAGGCAGATGAGCAAATACTTTTGGAAATATAGTGTGAATATATATATAAAATCACACACACACACACACACACACACACACACACACACACACACATATATATATATATATATATATATATGTATATATGCAAGCACCTATATGTTGTAATAATATATCCCAATTTATATTTGGAGGTACCTATATGTGATAATAGCTTCTAAACGTCTAAATGTTTATGCAAAGTCAGGACACACACACAGACACACACACACACACACACACACACACACACACACACACACACACAGAAAAGTTATATCCTTGTTTCACTTCATTATCTCTCTGTGCTTTATGTGCAGTGGTGAATTAGATTGATGTGAATATTTGCACTCTGATTGATTGGGTACTGTGATAGTTGGCCTTAAAAGAGGCAGTGGTTACTGCAGGAACTGGTTTAAGGAAAGCTAAGCAGAATTTTAATGGCTTTCTGCCATCCCATAATTCCAGTGATAAGAGCAGGAGAAGACTGGAGGCCAGAGCAGCGTGTAAATCTGTCTCATAGCAACAGTCCATGTGTCTGAGAGTGTGAGAGAGACAGAGAGAGAGAGAGACAGAGAGAAACAGAGTAAGTGTGTGTGTGTGTGTGTGTGTGTGTGTGTGTGTGTGTGTGTGTGTGTGTGTGTGTGTGTGTGTGTGTGCATAATTGTGTGTGAGAATGTAGATCTGTGGACTATGTGTGTTTTGAATGGATTTAAATGGTAAGAATAAAATAATAATAATAATAATGAGCAGAAGAAGAAGAACAACAACAACAGCAACAAGATGACTGTATAATATATAAAATATATAATATATGCAATAGCAGAAGCCTGGTGCTTTACAGAACCAAAGAACTCGAAAGAAACATATAACACAGTTTTACCATCATAGAGAAGAACTGTTTAACCATACAAAAGACCATTTATGCATTTAAATTGCATTTTGCATGTTCACAGTTCTATATAGTATCCTTACTAAGCAACCCTTGAAGAACCACTATTTTTAAGTGTCCAGACTGTTTTACCTTCAAGGGCATCTAACGGGTTGTTGTCCTTTTATTAAGAGTAAGATAAGGCTCTCTCTCTCTCTCTCTCTCTCTCTCTCTCTATACACACTCCTCCCCTTTAAGAAACCCTATCGTTTTCCATCTGTCCCCTTTGCTGTCATTACTGCTCCAATACTAATAATATTAAAAACAAACGGCAGAGAAAAGGAAACAGATAAGAGGCCTTTTAAAGGCAGTTGCATTATTTAGCACCCATCGCTAATGGTCTTGATCACTGTTGCACAATTGAATAACATCAACCGATAAGGAGGAGGACGAAGGAGAGAAGACAGAGGGAGAGAAAGAGGGAAAGAGAGAGACACAAAACACCGTTACGATCAGAAAATAAGATCACTGTCAGAGCAGTGGTTGAGAGTAAGAGAGAGAGCGAGAGAGAGAGAGAAAGAGAGAGAGAGAGAGATATGGGGAAAAAGGAAGAGGAAAAATCAATGGGGCGGTGGTCAGTATTAATCTAACATCAATATAAGCAGTATCTTTTACTTTTCATGGTAATTGCCCCAGTGATCTTCCAAAGTGGCTCTCAAGTACTTAAAGGGCCGACTGATAGAATCTTATCAGCCCACAGGAGACCTACGGAGGCCAGGGGGCCGACACCATATGGACCCCCACTACAGCCTCTCTCTTTTCTTTTTGTTTTTCTCCTTATTTCTCTTTCTTTGTCTGTGTTAGTCTCTTACTTGATGCTTTATCCAGGGTTGGGATAGCTACTGAAAAATGAGTAGTTAGCTACTTTGTAGCTACGTTCCCAAAATTTGTAGCTAACTACAATTGAGCTACTTTTGCAGAAAGAGTAGTGGCTGCTTTTTAGCTACTTCCAAAGCGCAATTGTCAGAATGTTTGTGAATCTCCACCTGACACACCAAATAAGCCCAACTGACAGTGTGAACAAGACACTGCATTTAATCCTGCACCAGAAAGAAACATATAATTGAAAAGCTGAAATATACAAAACGATCACCAAAAAGTGTAACACACAATCAAACTTGCACACCCAAAGGCATGATATCCAACAAAAATGGAGACTAAACGCAGTCAGTCATTCCAGGTTTTCCTAACAAAAATCAACAATAACCAAAAACAAACCAGAGAATTTTGTGCAAAGCATTGTCAACTGTTGAAATAAAACTGCTCCAATTTAAACATTTCAGCAGGATACACTGATCATAACATTATGACCTTGTTTTGATGCCCATTGTCCATTTTATCAGCTCCACTTACTGTATAGGTGCACTTTGTAGTTCTACAGTCACAGACTGTAGTCCATCTGTTTTTCTGATACTTTGTTAGCTCCTTTTACCCTGTTCTTCAGTGGTCAGGACCACCATGGAGAACATGTACTATTGGTGGTGGATCATTTTCAGCACTGCAGTAACACTGACGTGGTGGTGGTATGTTAGTGTGTGTTGCGCTGGTCTGAGTGGATCAGACACAACAGTGCTGCTGGAGTTTTTAAACACCCCAGCCCAGTGTCACTGCTGGACTGAGAATAGTCCACCAACCAACAATATCCAGCCAACAGTGTCCTGTGACCACTGGTGAAGGACTAGACGATGATTAGTTCATACTGTACAGCAAGAGATGAGCTGTCGTCTCTGGCTTTACATCTACAAGGTGAACTGATAACACAGGTGTGTCTAATAGAGTGGACAGTGAGTGGACACAGTGTTTAAAACTCCAGCAGCACTGCTGTGTCTGATCCACTCATACCAACACAACACACACTAGCACACCACCACAATGTCAGTGTTAGTGCAGTGCTAAGAATGATCCACCCCCCAAATAGTACTTGCTCTGTGAGGGTCCATGGGGGTCCTGACCACTGAAGAACAGGGTAAAAGGGGGCTAACAAAGTATCAGAGAAACAGATGGACTCTAGTCTGTGATTGTGCACACAGTGCACCTGTATAAGGTAAGTGGGGCTGATAAAATGGACAAGCATACATACAAGGAGGTGGTCATAATGATATGTCTGATTGGTTTATGAACAGACATGACATTCAGAGTCTTTATTAAACTTCAGCAAAACTTTAGCCTCAAAACCCTCATCAGTGACTCTGACTCTGTTTGTGGTGAGAATCAGGCCTGAATAATCTCTGCACTGCTGCTGCGGCTCCACAGCAGAACTAGACTTCTAGGTAAAATAACATAATAATCCTCCTTTGCTGTAAAATCGTTATAACACACAGTTCTAACACAGTTTCCACAATAAATGGTCTTAAATGCTGGAATTAACGCATGACTGCTAATTCACCAACCTTCAACGCTGAAAACGCACAGACTGCTGGACACACAGCAGCGCAGATAAGGACACGGCGAAGAGAGAGAAGACGAACATCGATAATTTGGACTTATTTACATTGATAAATCACTCTGGTTTGCTGATACGTTTAATCTGAGACTTAAGGCGCTTTTTCTCCTGCTTCTCCTTCGAATTCTCCTGTTGCACCTTAAATGGCGCAGAGGAACAGTCTGCAATCATTTAAGGTGGAACGGGACAATTCGAACGAGAAGCTGGAGGATGAGAAGCGACTTCAACCTCATAAAAAGTCAAACATTGAGAGACAATTTACAAGAAAGCCAAGACAGTAAAACGGACAGAAAATGTTGTGGCTCCCAAGGTTTCATTTTTGGTGAAAGGACGAAACGACTCTTCTTAACATTTCGGCTACGACCCCTGAGTTAAGTCTACTAGTTAGGGGTGATCAGACCGTGGGGCAAGCGCGTGCCCGTCTGCTTAAACTGTCCACGGCTCGGTCAGGATTGCACAGTCGCCACCAGCCCAGTTAACGACTGCATTCTGTGGTTCATTTTTCCTAGATTGACTGAAGCCTGTAGCGAAATTGTGAAAATTTTTGTTATAGCTAC
>NC_051211.1:34368749-34398749 GCF_015220715.1 Pygocentrus nattereri | reverse complement strand
CTTTTTATCACAGGAAAGAGTGTTATTAGGCATGACGTGAAGTGAATTAAAAATCATTGTAACGCATGGCCTCAAGAGGCTCATTGCTTTTATAAAAGATTGGAGAACATACAACATGATAAAACACACAATATTCCAATAAACAGTTTAAGTAATTAAGTTGCTAATGTTCCAGATGAACAATTATTCCGTCAAGAAACACATTGGCCATCATTTTCAATTAGATCCTCTGTGTGATTTGTAGTCTTATTTAGGAGAAAGCTAACAGCTTTGTACAACCCTCTTCCCACGCTGGGTCTGTATCTTAAATGGCTCCATACTCCTCGCATAGTACACTGTGTAAAATATGGGTTCCTGCCCCCAAACAGTGCATATTAGAGCAGACAAATAGTTATTTAGGATTCAGTCAAATCCATACTGGACAAATAATACACCATCTGAGTTTAGAAGCTAAAATTTCAGAACTTCCATTGTGTTTAATGAGCCGAGAGTCATGTTAGAAACAACCAGTGTTTGATGCCCCTAAAGGCAGATCTGACTGAAATATGGTCGTAAACCACAGACATTCAAAGCATCCAAATGACATTCTTTAGTCTTACTGCCGTTTTACAGTGGCTCATATTATAAGTATTAAACCCTTTAAATGGCCAGGGCCCAAAATCCTATTATAACACCTTTATAACTTAAGAATAGCTCAACCAGTTTGCACTGAGGTCCCTGTAGTTACAGAATTATAAGCCTTAGTATCTAACAATTCTGGGATTTTAAGGGTTCATTCAAGCCTGTGATATTAATGATGGAGTAGGTGTCTGTCTGCCTGTCTGCTGCCTGTCAGAATGTTAGCTAGAGGACTAGCCTAGTTAACCAAATATGGTATCGGCTCCTCAGTTTAAACAAAAGCTGTTTGGTAGAACCCTGAGATCGTTTGACATCTATCTGCTGTTGATGATGCCATAAAGCACTTGAAGCTGATGGGCTGTGCTTGAGATCTGCAATATGAATCTCCTAAATGATCTCATTTCCAGCCAATCTACACATGTAAACAACAGAGCTGATATGAAGGATTCATTCTTAAGTTCCATCAGCAGCACATCTGATTTATGTAAACAGATTGATCAACCAATGTAGGAATAAACTAAGAGTAATTAATACCAGTCCGCAAGGAGGAGAGGTTTGGAAATGGTTAATTGAATGCATTCAAATATATATTGATGGTAGATGTTATTCATTTTATTTGTGTATATTATATAGATGTTTTTTTTTTCCTGACTGAATAAATGCCTAATACTTTGTCATTGTCAAAACCTTCATGTTGTCTATTGTTTATTACCTTTTACACAGGATGATCATTTCATGATGGATTGACCAACAGAAATAGTCCTAATTTACCGCTGAACAGTCATGTTACATTAACTTACATTAAAATTGAGAATTTTTTCCATCATTTTTAAAGTTAACATTTCAGAGATCTGAAGTGATGATACACTGTGTAATGACAATGAAGTTGAATTGAACAAAATTGAACTGCATATTGTAATGTATCTTTATTATGTGTTTTTTTGAGTGGAGTAGCTCAGCTGTACTGCAATAACAGCATTTTGTCTATGAAGTTAATTCAGTATAGCCACATAGTGTTTTGTGTGAATGGCATGGCCAAAATAATGAAACATTTTAAATCAATATGACCATTTTAATTCTACAGGATTACACAGCATCTGTGCAAATAAAAAAGTAAACCACACGTCATGTTAAAAGACCAAAAACCGACTCTGCTCTCAGAGAGGATTTATATGTATTTGAGTGCTTCAGTACTTTTTCTCTGTCATATCCACTATTTTGTCCCTTGTCTATGTCACTTTATTCTCTCTCTCTCTCTCTCTCTCTCTCTCTCTCTCTCTCTCTCTCTCCCTTTCTCCTTTTTATGTTACTCTTTTCTCTAATTCTCCCTTTTCTGTCCCTCTTTCCTGTCTCTGTCTCATTCTCCCTTTTCTGTCCTTCTTTCCTTTCTCTCTCTCTCTCTCTCTCTCTCTCTCTCTCTCTCTCTCTCTCTCTCTCTAGTGTATCGGCTTCAATACTGTACATTTAATGCCTATTTTAAAAAATGTAGCCAAAAGCGGCGCAAAATGCAGAATGGAACTGGTTTATTTTTCACCTCTAGAGAAAAAAAAATCTCTTTGGCTCTATCTCTCTCTCTCTTTCTCTCTCTCTTTCTCTCTCTCTCTCTCTCTCTCTCTCTCTCCTTCCATCGACCCCGGTACCCTCCCCTGTTCTTCGCTTCACATATTTATATTCAACAGTCAATCACTTTTTGCAGAGGAGATTCCAGATGGAAGTGTTTCTCTCTCTCTCTCTCTCTCTCTCTCTCTCTCTCACTCTGTCTTTCTCTCTCTCTCTCAATTCGTGGAAGAGCGCTGCAAGCGCGGCTTTTCCATGGCAACCCACTCTCTCATCAAAAAAAGCCTCCAATCGGGCAGAAATCAGCATGCAAAATGCCACTCAACCCTGTAGCCTTTATTAAAGTTTGCAGGGACTCAATTTGGAGATAGCGATCATTTTCCTATTAAAAAGCCCAGTGTAAGAGTTTTTTTTCCTCCCTCCATCTCTCTCTCTCTCTCTTCCGCTCTCTCTCTCTCTCTGTCGCTCACTCTGTGAATCTAACTGAGGAGAGGGAGGGGTGGGGAGGCAGGGTGAGAGAGGAAGAGGAAGGGAGATAGAGAGAGAGGGAGACAGGAAAGAGAGAAAAGAAGGGGAAGAGAATGATAAAGAGGAGAATAAAGAGAAAAGAAAAGAGAGAAAATAAGAAAAAAGAAAGGAAAAGAACAGGAGAGGGAAAGAAGAACAGCAGAGGGAAAGAAGAGTAAAAAGATAGAGGGTGAGAGAGAGGGAGAGAGGGGCAGAGCGGAAGAGAGAGAGAGAGAGAGAGAGAGAGAGAGAGAGAGAGAGAGAGAGAGAAGGCTAATCAGCATAGTCTGATGTGATTTTGCTGTCACAAATCCCGCCTGGGGCTCATACCGCCCCGCCGCGTTAGCGGAACCGCGCCGGGCTTAACGGTCGCGGCGGCGACTTAGCGCACACTCACACACGCTCACACGCATACACACTCAAACCCCTCACCGCTGATGGGGCGCAGGCTGATAAGGACGAGCTTCTCTCTGATTGGCTGCTACCCTTCTCTCCCAGTTCCGGGCGTCTGTGTGTGTGTGTGTGTGTGTGTGTGTGTGTGTGTGTGTTACCTATGCCTGTGTGTGTGTGAGTGTGTGTGTGTATGTGTGTGTGTGTGTGTGAGACCTATGTGTGTGTGTGTGTGTGTGTGTGTGTAAATGATGGCCCTCTACAGATCTCAAAAGGCCTAAGTGTAATCCAGACAAACAGATAGATTGAGAGAGAGAGAGAAAGAAAGTGGGAGAGAGGGAGACAAATACACATTCAGGTCAACTAGAAATGCATCCTAGCTGTGGATATGATGGTTACAATGCACACATATATGAGACAGAAAGAGAAAGAGAAGGAGGGAAGAAAGAGGTGGATATAGAGAATGAAAGGAAAGGGAGAGGGAGATAGAAAGAGAGTGGAAAGAGAGAGGTAGAGAGTGAGGAATGAGAGAAGGACAGAATGGGATAAAAAGGCTGAAGACATGTTGACAAGTGTGAAATTGGCCTACACTTATGTAGTGACCCTGGCCTCTCTCTCTCTCTCTCTCTCTCTCTCTCTCTCTCTCGCTCTCATTCATATATGTGTGCATTGTAACCATCAAATCCACAGCTAGGATGCATTTCTAGTTGACCTGAATGTATATTTGTATGTATATTTATATTTGCATGTTTTTGCATTTTACAGTTCTCCATGTTTGAACCTGCGCACTCACCGAATTTTTGATGAGAGATACAGACAAAAAAGAGGCAGCATTCACTCATTTAAACATGCTCTCAAAAACTATGAAGGCAATATTTTGATTTAATGTTTTTCTCACTGCACTGAACAAACCAAATAAGACAGGTCTAATTCTGATCTTCTGTAATGAAATATGCAGTTAGTTAGTGATGTTTAAGTTTTAACAATATTCTGATATTCTGCTCAGAAAAGCACAGTATGATGTAATAATGAACTGTAAACATTGTCAATTTGTGATCCCTTAGTTAGGACATACTTCTGTGTGAAGAGGGATGGAAATGGACCAGAGCAGACCAGCTTTTCTGGTTCCATTGACTTTTAATGTAAATCAATGGAACCAGACTTTTTTCCAAGTAATTTTTGGCCGTTTCTTTTGGTCCATTCATCAAGAAATTTACACACAATGTAAAGGACAACAGGCATTTTCAAATGATTAAAATTGGAGATACGAGGTTTTGTTCCGACAGCACTCTACACATTATTTCTAAAGTATTTGCAGGAACTAAAGTGGTGTCCAGCCTACAGCCAATTCAGCCAATGGAAAGTTACAGTGCAGCGAGGTCTGCCCACCCAGTCTCCAAACTAATGCATACTGTGGTCTGTAGGTGTGTCCCAATTCAGGGGCTGCATCCTTTGAAGGACGTGGTCTATGAAGGCATGTTCTTCGAAGGCTGTGTAGATTCACGGAGGCTGAACCAAAATGAGACAATCTACTCTACGGTGGATTTTTTGCTTATGTCGCAGCACTGCTGTTCCCACCCTTACCGTTGCATCATACAATGTTGCTCCTGTGAAGTTCATTTAAATTCTTCCAAGACAGAGCCAGAAACTTTGATTTCATTTATTATTATTTTGATTTCATTATTGTGATTTCATTTATTAAAGCTGGAGATGCTTCACTGCCAGGGCCTGCACTGGTGAGTGATGTATCTTAGACTGATGAAAGAGGTTCATTTGTATTGTTAGCTATTGGACTAAACCCAATACTTCCATTTAAAAGTGTACTCCACAGCTGCCGCTGCCATATTCTCGAGTTCTTGCCGGCACGCAGTGAACATCGGGATATGTTGGCTGGTCTTTCCTGTGTTCCCATGGAAAAGAAGGGCACATTTCTCAGCTGCATATGAAAATGCCTTTGAAATGGAACAGCTTAGTCACAATCAATGATGCAGTAGTACAATCTGTCTTCAAATTCAGCCTCCGAAGGATGCAGCCCCTGAATTGGGACACAGCTTGACTGTGTGGTCGGAAGGTATGGTAAAAGCAACTACGAAACTCCACAGTCAAAAATCGAAATGATTGTTTGCTTTCTACTTTCCTCAAACCTTGTTTGTCTATTCTAAGTAATTCATATTTTTGCCCACTCATGTGTTTGTTGAGAATGTCAGTAAATGAGTACATTGTAAAATATCCATGTTAAATTATCATGTTTGAAAGCCCAATTTTTTAACATATCATATGACATCATACAATATATGAGCAAGTAAATGATAGTTTAGGGTTTTGCGAAGTGTTGTTGGAGTTCCTTGTACTTTTTTGGTGGTTAGTATAAAAGCTCCATTAACTTTCAGGAGATGTTTGGTGGTGCTGTTCTTTTAACTTTTAGAAAACAGCTATACATCTTAGTTTCTAAACCAGTTTAAGTATGTTTTTCACAACAAACATTCTCATTTACAGACTGTTCTTAATAAACTTCCCTACTCTTTCCTCCTACTCTGTACACTGTGAAGTGAAATACTATCCTTTTTTTGATTGAATAATTTATTTGAATGAATCATAACATGCTAGATTAAGTGACAGACAACAATACCTTCATGTACACATGATCAACACAGCAACTGCTGTCTTTCTACTCTCTTGCTGGATGAACTTTATGCAAATGAGTGTTGACCAGTCTTATCAAGATTATCAGTTGGAGGCAGTGAACCACTTTTGTCATAAACAAGTTTTAAAACGATATTACTCCATGTAGAGGAACAGCCTACACTCTTCAAAAATATTCAATGGTTCTTTAGCAGTAGGAAATATGCTATTTAGAACCAAGACTTCTGCATACAACCATTTCAGGCATAAATGGCTCTTTTCATGGTTAAATGGTTCTTCAGATTGGAAATGGTTCTATGTAGACATCATAATTATAGATAGAAAAGAACCCTCTTTAGTGCTAAATAGAACTATTCATATAGAATCATATACACCATATTCTCCATCAATCTGCAGAACCATTTCACCATGCGAGAAACTATTTTATTTAAGCATGAAATGGTTCTACATGGATGATTGTAAATAGAACCATTTGCTTTACTAAAGAACCCTTTAAAACCATCCTTTTCCAAAGTGTACTAAGGAACTCCTGCTTGTGATTTACCAGCACACCCATAAAATATTTTAAAGCTCTGTTCTTTTGTTATTTTTCTGTCATTATTGTTAGCAATTGCAGTTAAATAATCCTGAAATCTGGCAGTGCTACAGCACCCTCAGCACCCCCACTACTTGCATCTCTGGGTTTACGTTGCGATTAAACAGATTTTTTTTAAAATGCCAATCAGTCGCAAGTTCTGTTGCTGGCAACACACACAATTTATTTTAGCAGAAACATTCGGAGACACAGATGTAGAGAAAAGTTAAGCTTCTAAGAAAAAACGGTGAAGCATTGAGACTCCACATTACTTTGCACTAGATACGCAATTGCATTGGTTGATTAAAAATTAAAAGGTATATTTTCACAACTCAATCTATGTATGCATGCATGCATATGCAAGTGTGTTTGCATTTTACCATTTACCATGTTTGTATCTACCTTTGTACCACTCTACTGCTGTGAGGAATAAATGGTGTAGAAAAAAATAAGGTCATGAATCTACGACTGCGTACCGCATATACTCACGATTCAATCAAATCCCATTTAAATCCATTCATATTCGTGACCTTAGTTCAGTTCAGACTTATACTTGAGTCCATGCATTAAATGCAGGATATCCACAGCTAGACTGCATTTTTATATGGTGTGAATGTATTTTCCAGTGTGTATATGTATGTGTGGGTATCTTCCTTGTTAATACAGACATTATAGCTACTCTGCTGGGTTTAATGGTAATTGAATGTGAATTTAATGGCAAGTGTCAAATGTGCAATGAAATATGACCCTGCAGGGGAAAGGGCTGCTTAACACTAACACAGCACACAGACACACACACAGACACACACACGGACACACACACACACACTATACAGATCCCTATCCATCTAGGACATTTTCAGTTCTCTTGGGTGTTAAGTTAGGCACATGGGACGAAATGTATAAACGTCTTCTAGTGGAGTCTGAAAGTGTGTATGTGATGCTGGTGTGTGTGTGTGTGTGTGTTTATGACAGGATTTCTAGCTGATTTCAATCTATTGATCTTTTGGCACCATTAGTCTAAATGGCCAATCTGAAACAGCTCTCATGAAGGGAAAACCTGTCACGCTCTGATGATGTCATAAAACTCTTAACTGATCTTTATCATGGGTTTATTTCAGCCACTGCACTCCAAGTGTGTGTATGTGTGTGTGTGTGTGTGTATGGTAGGGATACGGTGAGAGAATTAGATACTGTCTTTGTTGCTAGATGCTGTCAGTGTTGATATCCAGCACTAACAGAGATACAGCAAGGAATATCTTATACCTCTGTCTGAATAACCAAAGCAAATTCACCCAGCTGATTAGAGTAACTGGGAGGATGTGGTTGTGTACACCTGTGTGTGTGTGTGTGTGTGTGTGTGTGTGTGTGTGTGTGTGTGTGTGTGTGTGTGTGTGTGTGTGTGTGTGTATAGTAGGGATATATGCAAAAGTCAGACCACCTTTCATTTCTTTTATTTACAATTAAAGGTGTCATTTTAAAATTTAATTTTGTCAAAATTTGCCTTAGAGTCATTTTTAGCTCCAGAAAAAAAGAAGAATAGAAAAAGAAGAATACACAGAAGCCTCTAAATGTACACACAATATCAAATTTTCTGTATTCACTTGCCTTTACTTTGCCTTTAATGCAGCTTCTATTCTTTTCAGACATTTAAAATCTGTTTTTAGAAATCTGCAAGGATGTTTCTCCACAGCTCTAAAGTTCACTTTTAGAAGTTGTTTGTCTTTTCTGCTTCTTATGATCCAAATATTTCCAAACACATTCAATGATGTTGTGACTAGTCCACTGTTCTGTTATTCTCTCTAATGACTTCTTGACAGCTGCACATCCTTTCTGACTCATAGTGCTGAGTTGTCTTCTCACAGTGGATGGATGGACAGAAACACCTGCGGATTTTTCAGATTTGAGGCAAGAGCGCAGATTTTCTCCTCTCTTTCAAATATGAACACCAGTTTTGGGAACTCTTTTTCATTTATTTTCTGGATTATTTTATACGTAGTCTCAGAAATACACCTGAAAAATGACTTATACTGAACAACCATTTGGACTGGAAATCTGCACAGTACTGTATGAATTAGTTATCCATTGATGTTTTAAGGCTAGTGGGTGGAGATTGTTCAGCTGGGTTGATATCTGGTGATTGTGAAGACCATGGTCATATAATTTATATAATTACTCATAAGTCAATATAGGGGTCAAGCATTCATACCATTTTCTTGGTACACTCACTCACTTGTGGACAAAGCTGTGAAAGATGAGACATCTGTAACTATATGGCTATTTGAGACAGTTAATATAGTGTTTCTAATATAGTGTGACTGTGCTTGTTATGTTTCTCCACTTATTTATTCTTGTTTTTTCCTTTAATTTGTCTCCCATCTGTGTGTTTGCACTTTTGTTTTTGTTTTATTTTGCACATGTACAGCATGTATGAGTACATTGTTGCCTTACTTATACTTCATTTTTGTTAGAATGCGTGTCTGTTCATAGGGCTCTTACACTCTCTCAGTTTATGTTATCTGAGTTTTGGTGTGTTATCAGTATGTGTTTGTGAGTGAAGCCCTCGGCGTCTCTGTGATAAAGCGCTGGCCCGTCTCAGTACAATCCTGCATATAAACCCCATCTCTCTGCCTGCTGCCAAAGACGGTATAGTGCGGAAAAACAAAGGACAACATGGTGAATGCAGAAACTAATGATGTTATTTTGGCACTTAAGTCTATTGTCACAATTTAAGCTGCTGCTTCTCAAAATTCCATGTACATGCATGTGCATTTGGGTGTTTGCTTGTATGTACATGTATAAACAAACATATTATCACTGTTATAACAAGACTTCATACCAGCATTTTCTTATATATAAAAATCTCATAACTGCATGTTTTCAGTGCTTATTTGACAATTGTATGTACACTTCATGATGAATAAACCAGCAGAAATTATCTAGCATTACCCGAAATAGAATATCATTATATTTACATTTACATACATAGATTACGTACAAAACATACAATAAAGTTAAGAACATGTTATTGTTAAAAAAAGGTTTTGTTATGTAAGAGTTGTGTTATGACATCATAATGCACACTACATAGAATCAAATGCATGTTGATGTCAGCGCTCCAAAATGGTAGTTTTCACAACCTTATAAGTTGTCCATTTTTGTTGGAACTTAAACACAGTGGTTGTCTATTACATTGTGTCAAAGCTTTGTAGATGACGGACCAACAGAAACCTCTTGAAATGCTCAGAATAAAACGTTATTATATTAAGATACTTTAATGTTTTCTATCCTTGTCCTGCATGATTAACATTTTAAAGATTCAAATTTATTACTGCAGTGGTGGCATCATTATGCACATGCTATACCAAAGCAAAACCCTTTATAACTTATAATTTTTTTTTTTATTTCAATTTAAAAAACCCTTTACATTTGATGTGAACCAAATGCAGTGAAAGACATAATTGAAAAAGCATTAATTGAATGAGAATCTCATTACATTTTCATCCAGTTACCATTTCAGAGACTTTGTTACAGCAGTAATGACATCATAATGTGCATGCTGTACAGAATCGAATCCATTCTTTGGTATTTACTTGAACACCACAACCGAACACTTCATAGATGAATGAGCTAGTGAAAACATCTGAAACTGCCTGGAATTAGATCTTGTTACATGATCACACATCCAAGTTTTTTTTTTCTTCTTTTACAAAATTACCATTTTGGAGTTTTGTTGTAACGGTGAGAACATCATATTGCACATCCTATAAGGAATCAAACCTCATAGCTCCATTTCTTTTGCATCTTTACATTGTGCAAACATAACATGAGAAATAGACTTACAGAAATGATCCAACATTTCATCAAATAAAATCATATTAATGCACATTTAAGTTATGAACATGTTTTATACAATTATTATGATGCTAAACTATGCTATGATGCTATGATGTGATTCTTCAAATGTCCTTTACAACAGGGAATGGTTCTATAGAACGATAAGTTCTTAGTATCATGACAATCGTTCTGTATAGCACCAAAAAGGATTCTTCTATGTTACAATGTCAAGCTCGTCAACATACATTAAAAGTTAAGGACATGTTTTTAACGTTCACTTGTAATGTTGCCACTTCAGGATTATGAAGTTTTATTACTACAGTTATAGCATCATAATGCACAAAACCTTATAACTTGCAATTTTTCAGGATTTCTCTGAAAACGTTATCTACTTGTATTAAAATCTCCTCACATTCACATACATTAAAGTTCATTTGTTGTCCTTCTTCTACAAAGCTACCATTAAGAGATACCACTTTTTGTTACAACAGCGATGACATCATAATGCACATCCTAGCATTAGCCCTTTGTTTATGCTTCCTTTCTTGCTGCCTTTCTGACACGCTTTTCCGTCCTTCGGGGCCTGCTGGTTTGTTGTGCATGCGTTTATGTGTGTGCGTATGATATGTTTACCAAATACCTGTTTATAATGCAGCAGAGTGGGGTGTGTGTTGGCTGGTCTCGCTGGTAAATGGCGGGTATTATTTGTCAGGCTGGCAGTGTCTGG
This sequence comes from Pygocentrus nattereri, assembly GCF_015220715.1. Lineage (NCBI taxonomy): Eukaryota > Metazoa > Chordata > Actinopteri > Characiformes > Serrasalmidae > Pygocentrus > Pygocentrus nattereri. Next base: position 34,387,896 of record NC_051211.1, on the reverse strand, counting down.
AGGCTGCTCAGAGCAGATACAAGGAGGCAACTGATAAGAGGAGCATCAGAAGGCCAGTTAATTGCCTGCAGACTGCGGGTAGCAGGGGGAATATTTAAAATCTATCGGATTAAAGACAGATTAAACACAACCCAGGCGCAGGACCCAATGGCGCTGAAAGATTGCAATCGGCAAGGGTAATGGTGGAGAAGAAGGAGGGAGAAGAAGAGAGCGAGAGAGAAGAGAGGGAGAGAGAGCGGGAGAGAAGGAAAAAAAAGGAAAAATAGAATGTGGCAGAGGAGGGGGAGGAGATAGGAAATTTAGATCGGCAGCTAATGCCCAGGGTTTTCCATCTTGTAAGCATGATTCATCTACGTGTAAGCCATTCTCTCTCGCTCTCTCTTTCTCTCTCTCTTTTTTTTCACAGGCCTGCATTGGCCTGCTTATCGGTCGATCGTTGAATTAAAATGGCTCTTCCCCTTGGAGGATTAAGCAGCTTGATTGAAGCCTGTATGAAAACTAGCTAATAAGTGGGAAATGTCATAGGGGGCACTTTCTGCGTGGAAAAAAAAAACTGTGTACTTTTCATAATAACGCTGACGGCAGAAGGGGGTGGATTGTAGCGGTAAGGGTAGTGTGGTGGTTTTAGGGGGTTTTAGGTTGTTGGGGTGGCTTTGGTCAGGGGAGTAGGTGTCACATTGAGCTTGAGGGATGGAAGGGTAGAGAAGTGCGCAATGGTGGACAGAGAAAGAGCGAGGGAGGGAGTGTTTTTTTCTTAGAAAAGGAAAGCAGTTCTTTTGTGCTCCATTACGAGTGTAAAATCAGAAACAAAAGCAGGGGCAAGAGGGGTGGATGGATTGGACTCTTTTTACCCCCTTTATTTAAAAAAACATGGAGACAGAGAGAGAGAAAGAGGGAGAGAGAGAGAGAGAGAGAGAGAGAGAGAGAGAGAGTCAAATTGAATGAAATTCTTTTAACATCTAATTACAAGCCTGAACTGCTAGCATTTACTAATCAAATTTCATTTGAGTGGACAGTTCAAGATAAAATAAAGAAAAATAGAGCAGATGTAACGTTCAAATGCCATGGTGTAATATGGACTACTGCAAGCAGCTAAGCTCTTCACTCATCATATTGCAGCTGAGCAGGCAGAATAAACCAGCAGAAATGATCTAGCATTACTTTAAATACAGATTCATAGCATCAACATACATTAAAGTAAAAAAAAAAAAGAAAAAAAAGGAACACGGCTTTGTTATGTCACCGGTGTGTTATGTCATAATCATGCACATGCTAGATAGAATCAAATGCAGTCTGATGTCCTCACTCCAAAATGGTAGCTTTCAAAACCTTGTAACTTGTCAGTTTTTGTTGGTACTTATTTGAACATAATGGCTGACTTTTACATTGTGCGAATGCTTCATCATATTGGAGCTGAGCAGGCAACTCTGCATGTCACATAATACAAATATAAGGGTCCATTTCAGGGAAAAAAAATTTTTTCTCACTTTTTTTGAAATAGAATAGATTGACATAGAATGTAAACTCTTTTAAGGTTTTAACACAAATCTATCAATCCTCAGTCTAGAGGTCTGGCTGTTTTTTTCAGTCCCATTCCCGCCCACCCCTGCAAGATTTCATCCCATCCCACCTGTTCCCGCAGATAATTGGAAATGTCTTGCAACTAAAACAGTTTGGCCTGCTCCCGCCCACACATTTCCAAGGTGAACTGATATCTAATATTTGACATAATCTTTCCATGAGTATTATTTTCTGCTGAAATAACATGGTAGATGGTCATCAGGCTCATTGTGAAGTAACTACACCATCAAGCAACAATTAAACCACAGAATGGTTATTTTTGGTGTTTTGTTATGTTTGGTAGTTATTATACTATTAGATTAAATAGCAACAAGAATTTGTGTGTTGTTCACATGATCGGTTGCTTTGCAACTCTTTAGAATGACTTTCATTTTATACAGCTCATATGATTTAGTGATTGTTGTACTTTATTTAGGCTATTCATTACTTTGTGGTATTTCTCTTCATGCATTCTCCATCCCACCCCCACCTGTAGTGGGATAATTATCCACCCAGTCCCACATACATTCAACACTGAACATTAGTCCTGCATCGCAAAATATTGTAAAATATCACGCACTCCAGCAGGAATCCAGCGGGAATGCAGAATTTACCTCAGCCCACGCAGTCCGTATATGGAAACTAAGCCATAAAAACAAGCCCATTTTTAATTACTTTAATTACCCCATCCATGCACACTGAAGTTATAAGGAGTGTCCCAATGAGGCACAATGAAGAGGAGCTAGTAAGAACATATATATATATATATATATATATCTATATATATATATATATCAAATATCAGTCTTAAAAATCTGTAACAAAAACAACCTATTTAATTCTAAGGAATGATAAACAGTTGTTTAAAAATGAATTACAGCTGTTTTTGGTAAATAAACCCACACAAACATCATATTACCAACAATTTGGGATATGGGCCCTTTAATTATGTAGAATAAGAGTAAATACACATTAAAGATTTACATGTATATGCTTAGTAGCACTTTAATCCTGTCGGAAAAACTGACTGGCATATGTAGGGTTTTACCAAAAAACACTTTGAAGAGCTGTATATCATTCACATATGAAAATATATTTTATCTGGTGAAGATTCATTTCAGGCCAAAGAAGCTGGATGTTCCTGGCTCATGTGAATGAATGACATTTTTTTGAATGAATGAAGCTTGTTAGAATTTGAATTGTCATTGGAACATGCAGAGCTTGTCCACATTTGAGTAATATTCAAACTTTACAGTCTTTTTCACCCAGTGATGAGCCTTTCTCTCGTTTCTGGGGTCAACATTTCCGGTTTGGGAAGTTCTATTTATCTACGTTACACCGCAGGGAAAATGTGGCTGAAAAGGGGCGCAGCACCTTGCCATTTCAATTGGAGTAAACAAGCAAGAGAGTCTGTGTATAGCAGAGTGAGAGCCCGCCTCGGCGACTCTACTAATGAGGAGGAGGGGGTGGTGGAGCAGGATACGCAGGATATGTTGGGGATAGACGAGGAAGAGCAAGCCTAGAAATGTTATTAAAATAAACCTCTAAAATTTCAAAAACAACCACTGCATTCCACTTCCATTTTAATTTCTATACTTTTATTTAATTTCATTTAGCTTGTACTATATTTGAACAGTCATGTGTGTTGAGTTTTCATAGACCCAAATCATGGCTAGTGTAGAAGACCCTCGAGACTGGCATCAAAGAACGTCTGGGACCCAGGTGATAGCAAGTGGTTGCTGGAAAGATGTGTGGCTATATGTGATACGCACAGTATAAACAGTGAAGTAGGTTATAAAACATTAAATCTAATTGTATAAATTAAAATGGGTTTATGAACTGCAATTTTGTAATATAATTGTATATATTGTATAATTTAACACAATAATTCATGTTAGACACTTTTATTTACTTCTTAAACAGACACATATTTGAAGGTCTCTAAATCTGAAGAATGCTGAAACTACTTTTGAAACATTACTCATTCTGTCTGAGACATTAGGCTAGCTAGCTAACTACAACACTGGGAACCAGCTAATGATTTACCTTCATGATCAAAAAATAAACTGCTCAATAAAGAATTATATCCCTTATCGAGTTTTGCACGTTTGGTGCTCCATAGCTCTTCCGCAGTTCTGACCACATCGTCCTGCCTAAAGTGTGGAAGTTCAGCCAAAGATGATGAATAATGAAAGGGCTAGTCAAAGGGCTCGGCTCATGGAAAACAAATTTCTCTGGCTTTTTTTAAATGAAGGAGTTTGATGTAAACACTTTCAAGTTCCAGAGTGTTGGTCCTTAGACCATTTTTTTGTCCTTGTTCTCTCTGGGTGGGTAGAATGGCTCCCTCACTCAGCACAATACTAACCAGTGTGAGTGTCTCCTAGCTGATGTAATAGAATTAGTAGTTCATGTTATCCTCCAAGCGTGTTGAGCTGTCCATGCTGCATTAGCCTCAGTTTGAAAAGATATGAAGGCACTTCATGTGTCTCCAGGGTTGCAAGAAGGTGTTTTAAGTTAGTGGTGCTGATGTTTTTGCAGTATCCAGATGATGTGCCCAGTGATGTCATGCTAAATACTATATATATTTTCCGTTTGAATTATTTAGGAATTGTACATGAAACTCTTTATATGCTAGACTTTATATGAGATTACAGTACAGACATGCACATCTGCTGATGCTGCAACTGCTGATGCACACCTGCTCTCTCTTATTGAATGAATTTTATGCAGATGAACTAAGCACTGAGCAATCAGATTATCAATAAAAGGTGCCAAACTGCAGACACAAAAGTATGGATGAGGGCAGGGGAGGACTATATTTGTTAAAAAAAGACATTTTTAAAACAATATTAGACTGCTTTGTACCAAAAACCTAGCTTATAACCCTTACTAGTGTTTTAGCAACATGCCCCCAAAGAGGCCAGCTGGCAAGAGAAGCACTCTAAAAGGTAGCACTAACTTAATTTGTGCATGACTGCTGTAGATTTTAAACATATATAAATAAAAGTAAATGAAATACAAACTCTACCCTACAAAAGAGCACTCGTGGGTCTCTGCTATGTCTAACATTTTGTAAAGCTCTGTTCTTTTGTTATTTTCCTGTTATTATTTTCAGCATTTGCAGCAAAACAGTCCTGGAATCTGGGGATGCTACAGCACCTCAGCGTCCCTACTTCCTGTGTCCCCGCTAGTCTCAGGGGAAGCACATGTAAGCTCTCACCCTCCAGCTCATGGGATCATGGGACTTTGGGAGAAAATATAAAAATCTTTTTTAAAAAAGGTCTATTTTTGATTTCAGTTTGACTTGAATCCATCCTCTGCTGCTGTACACTTGTCCTCCTGGTGACAGTCGTAGTTCTACTGTTTTCTAGATCTTTTCTCTGTTGTATGGCAGGGAACAGGCAGAGAACATATTTTTGGGGCCCATCATCAGCACCGATATATAAATCTCTTCATCGTACTTAGAGACAAAGTACAATTATTTGCCCCTTAGTGCTGGTCATAAGATGTATGATAGCATAATGTAAGTTCTGTAATGTATGTACAGCAGATTTTAATATTGTACTGATTGTATTTATTGTATTATGTTGATGTGTTATTTATAAAATTTTAACACACAGCTAATGGCATCAAATTATGTAAATAAATAAATAAATTACAACAGAGGACATACAAAGTTTTGTACTCATAGCGATGATATGCAAAGAGGAACGACAGAGAAGGAGAAAAAGAGAGAGTGAGATGGGAAGTAAAGGCTAGCCATGATTTTGACAAGATAGAGAGAATGCGAGAATGGTGAAAGTAGGATGAACAGAGAGAAAGGACTTGAAACGATGGGATAAAAAGAGATAAAACTGTGAAAGAGACTGAAAGAGAGAATGAGACTGAAATGGAGAGAGAGAGAGAGAGAGAGAGAAAGAGAGAGAGAGAGAGAGAGAGAGAGAGAGATGGGATAAAAGCAGCAGGTTGATAAAAGCTAGTCCTGCTGTTGAGGGATTTTTTACTCTCGTTTCCCAAATGTCACCAGACATCTGCTTCATATTTACTACCATCACCCCCCCCTCTTGCTACGATTAGCCTGTTAACATCCAGTGCAGTGCTATTGCTTCACACGGTTACTCACTGTCCTTTACTGCATAATTTATGAAGCTAATCTGTCGGCGCTTAAGGGGAACAGAGAGTTCCCAAGCAGGAAAGCTAACAGCTAATGCTCTAAGTCTCAGTGGTATCACCTGCTGTCCACAGCCTGATGTCTATAAGGACTACTGGCTATGCTATCATTGGGAAGAATGGTAGGATTCTCTCTGGTACTTGAAGTTAACCTGAATTCAAAATTGACATATTTTATCTTCATTTTGCCAGTTCTTGAAAATGTAATGATTCTGAAAGGTCTTCTGAGTTTTGATTATGTCATTGTGCATGAATGGGTGCAGGAAAATAATGTTAAAGAGTAATATCTTGTTGCACTGAACCCCTCCCATCACCCCATCTATCACCAACCTTGATACTGTTTCAAGCAGAAACGTCACAATATGGAAGAAAAATGTGGTTATATGTAGATTCAAAGGCAACCCACATTAGGACCTTATAACACGTGCAAAAGCATTGAATAATGAATTTAAAAAAAATACTTGAGTATTCATGAAAAGCTTAAATCAAGTTTCACAAGACATCGTCTAATGTTTTATAAGAAATACCAGTTTGGGAACTGTGCACATCAGTTCTATGAAGGATTTTCATGCCACCAAGTAATAAAGCATTTACCATTTATAACCCTTTGGTCACACATCAGTAATAAGTGGATGATGATATGGTAATAATATGGTTATAAGTTTCATTAACCTAAAATGACATGCTAATTTTCTACTTCTAGTTAGTCAAAAAACACTTTAATGATTGTTATCATTACTAGTAGTAATAAAACAGGAAAATAATGGTATTAGACTATAATTATCCATAAATAAAATATTTCAGTTGATACAAAATATTTTTTAGGTAAATAGTAGTAAACATTAATAGAAAAGAGCATAAAAATTGTATCTACTTTACCTGTTTTAACTGTGTTACCAATCTAACCATTTTCTCTTACAATCTTTAGACATTACATGCCTACTGGATTCATTTATATCACATGGGGTACAAATAATTATGGTTGGTTTAATTCAACTGATTTTAACTGAACCAATCAGGATTTTGTCTGAAAACAATGACAAACACTCATAGAATATCTAGCAGGAGCTGATATAAACTTAGTCTTTATGGCAGGCTAGAACACCTGGCACTCTAGAGCAGACCGCGGTCCAGATGCGGACCCCACTAAATGTTTCAGTGATGTGATGTGAGCACAAAGCCAAAAAACATATTTTTTTTTTTCAAAAAGGTCATATTTCGTGGACTTTTGTAAATATGACCCAGCATGGTGTCTGTATCAGTCTGATTGGATAAGTAGTGCTACTGCTTGTCCAATCAGATAGATTTGTAAAGATATGTAAATTCCTTAGCTGAAGGCAGTTCATCGCAACAGGGCTAAATATCAGGGCAAAAAGCAAATCATTTCTCATATATTTGTGAGGGGTGTGGAGGTGGGTACTGGGCAACTCCATATTAATGCCTTTATTTATTTATTTATTTATTTTATAATGGGATGTCCAACAAGGTCATATAGGTGTGGAGATCAGACTATCACACTTATAAGAGCTTATTGGACATCCTATTATTTTAAAAAAAAGGGCATTAATGTGGAGTTGGCCAAATACTTTAAATCAAAAAAAGTCAGAAGTTGGAAAAAAGTTGAATCTCTTGATATAGAATGTAAATCTAAGCTACTGTCTGTATGACTATTTAAACAATAATAATAATATATGATTGTAATATTTTAGTAAAATGACAGGAATAACCTTTGTCTATTCAGTATGAATAAATAGTGAGCACATTAATGTAGTATTCAAAGAATATATAAGCTGAAATGTATTCGACAGACTCTTTAAATGGCAGAATTAGCTTTAATGCTTAAAGCACCTTGTGCAGGCCACTGCAGCAATGCATAAGGAAAAGACATGTAAAACACAGTTAGAGGCATAAGATACATGTAATACATTTCAGCGAGACATGAGTCAATCTGCCAGGAGTTTAACAGAGAGCTCAGCCTTTCTCCCCAGGCGGGTTTGTGTTCTGTGTGTGTACGAGTGTGTGTTTCCAGCACATTGGCATTAAGAGGGGATGATTAAGTGCTGGGTGAATACAGGATCAGTGTGTGTGAGCGATTGAAGTGCGATTGTTGATGTCTGGTGCTAGCCTGCAGGCTGCTAGCATGATGCCTTTTCAATACCAGCACCCGCCAGTCCAAGCAAACAATACAGCATCTTACTCATCCTGCTAAATCTCACACCACACACACACACATACACAGAGACACACACCAGAATACATATCCAAATGCAGGCATCTTGTCATCGTGTTTATTCAATTTTGCCACATTGTGTTTCAGTAGTTTTTTTGTTTTGTGCTGTAATATAGGCTAAAGTATTGTATTGTGGTTTATTGCTGTGCTCTGCATTGTTGTTTCTATGTGTGTGGTTTCATACCTGCTTGTCTGTTGTTCTGCATCATACATGCAAAACATTAACTAAGCTAGTTCAAATAATATGATACTCATCTTCTGTAACACAATTGGCAGGACAATTTTCTTGCATTTTTAACTGAACACCCATAAAGGTCCTGCTACTGCTCCACCTTTCATCACTTAAAACACTCTGGACTGGCAATTGTGGTGTCAGAAATGAATGGAAGTGAAAGAAGGCACCGGTCTTGTCGTCAAAGGGGTCAATTGGCCGTACCCATAAACCCACTACTTTCTGTACATGCTTCTATAGAGTTAGGTATAGAGGTCGAATCTAACTATCTCTGCTTGCTACACTTCTGATATAAAAGACAACATTGATTTATATAGTAAGGTTTGAATGCATCATCCAGTATTGACTGCATTATAGAGATGGGCTGTATATTGTGGACTATGAGAAGTGATTTGCTGTAATTGTAACTCTCCTGTTGATTCTTTGAATAATGAATAATGTATAATATGAACAATGAATAATATGTAGCCACTAAGTCTATTATATATGCTGCAAATTTTGAAAAAAAAAAAAACAACAAAAACATTCTAATTAAATTGTAGGAAACTATTTAAAAAAACTTTACCCAAAAACTTGAATCCAAAATTTAATTGAACCAGAAGTTCAATTTAAACAAGTTATACTGTGCCTACTGCCATTTTATCTCTTCTATGCTCTCAATCTCAAAACCAATCGGTTCCAACTGTGTATTCCCAATAAAAGCTGTTACCTAGAGAGTCACTGACATTATGTTACCTTTGCAACTATGCAACTATGCAAACTTGCCTTGTAAATTTGTGCATCTAAAATGGTTAAATGAGATTCCTGAGGACATTCGATATGACATATTGCACAAGGAATATAAAAGTCAAAGAAAACTAGTGAAAAAACTTTCAAAACTGCAGTTCAAAAAATTATGAAAAGATACAGAGAAAAGGAGACTAACAACAACCGCACAAGACCTGGGAGACCACCAATACTGTCCCCATCAGATAAACAGCACTTAAAGCATCCTCTTTAAGGGAGACGAGAAAATCCACTCTTCACTCTTTAGATCTGAAAAACTCCACAGATGTTTCTGTCCATCCTTCCACTTAACACACTGAATCTGAAAGGGTGCATAGCTGTCAAGAAGTTGTTACTGAGAAAAAAAAATAGACGAAAAAGAATAAGTGCTTCAACATAGAACGTGGACAGTGAGATGTGGATTAAGATTTTAGGGACTAATTCCACATTTAGGATCTTTGGAAGGAGCAGAAGGCACGATGCTGAAGCAATGAAAGATTCTTTGAACTATGTCGTGACAACCATCGGTCACGCATGGTGGAAGATCAGAGCAAGTTTGGGGCTGCAGAACAACATATGCAGTGGTAAATTATTTTTGATTGAAGGCTTGAAACCAATTTTAATACATTGTGTAATACCCTCTGGAAATGACTTGGTTTAGAAAAAATACATGATATATGTGTATATATACATACAGTACTGTGCAAAAGTTTTAGGCATCTAAGCAGTTTTTTAACAATGTACCTCAGCAGTGAGTTTATCACAATATACATTAGAATAAAGTCATATTCATAATACAAATAAACATAAAAACAATAAAAAAGTAAGAATTTCTTGGGTTCATATTTTTCCTTGACACCTTCACAGCCGCCACAGAGACTTGTTAATATCATCAATTACATCATGAGCACAATTTACTGAAGCACTGATATATATATATATATATATATATATATATATATATATACTAAGCATATATATATATGAGAGAGAGAGGGAGAGAGAGAGATAGGTCAAGATTTTTTTTTTTTTTTTTTTTTTTTAATATGGCCCTTTTAGAGGTTATGTTTGACAACCCTGGTCTAAATAGTGGTGAGATGAGTAATGGATGTAAACTTGTAAAGACTAGAAGTAGCAGGATTTGGCATCAACTAATGCATGTTGGGAAAGAGGCTGTAACATCATAACTAGATGAAGTGTGATTAACTGAATGGCTCACTGTTGAAATGTGAGGATATACCCTCATGTCATCCATGATGAGTCACACCTACAGACCTGCATGTTTCACCTGAAAAACCTGAAGGACCTGCATTTTAACTGTCTCCTCCCATTGAAAAGTGCTAATGTGGTTTTGTTCTGAATGTGGAATTCATGTTGAGTTTGAGTTTAAAAACTGCTAAAAAAGGAAAGAATGCATAATAAAGGATTATAGTGTATAATAGATATAATAGATAAATGTGGTGAAATCTTTCTTCTAGGAATTTAGACCTTTAATTCGAACTGGTGTATACCATCTACTCTTAATTGCTGCACGTTACAGCACATTTTATTTGGCTCTGTCTGTCCCATTGTAATTAGACTGATGGCATTGAATCCACAACTGTGTAGATGTCCATAAAGTGCTGTACCACATTGGCAAAGAACACTGCACATTTCTAGGTGAGACTCATTCAAATTCAAAAACAATCAGCACTCATTAAGAAAAGCTTATGCACGCACTTTGCAATATTTAGTCAAAACTGTTATAGAGAACAGAGCTGCCTGTGAGAAAATCAATAACTACTCCACTGTGAAACATAATAAATACCACACAACTGTTTTGTTTGTTTCAGTAAAAGTGCTTAAGGTCATATGTTGTCCATATATTCCAGTAATAATAAATAAAGTAGTACATTTTCAGCATATTGCATTTCTTATTTACACTTTAGCTCATTGCTCAAATGTCACTCAGAGCAAAACGAGGCCGGCCTTATCTTGAACAGACGTGTGACCTTTGACCTTTGCCCTGACCTTGCCTTTACAAGTCTTTAACATTCATCTCTCTCGCTGTCCTATTCATCTCATCACTCTCTCATCTTGTCTCATTATTAAATACTGTCCTTTATCCAACGATTCATTCACTGACCACAGAAAAATAATAGTAAGGCTTTAAAATATGTGCTAATGTGGTTAAACTGTCAGGTATATTTTTAAATAATAAAGAATGGACTACAAATCATCGCGTCCTGAACTGGTAAGAACTATATCTCAGTTTACATTGTGTTGGACTGGATGTCTGTTGTGATTAGCCCACATATACACATCAGATACAAAACTCAAAAAGAAACTTCAGAGGTGTCCATGGTGTAGTGTGTATATATATATATATATATATATATATATATATATATATATAAACATACATAGAGGCTGTTAAACACTCCACTCCTCAGGCCACACAGGTTTGAGACTGACAACAGCACATATGCACATACCTGTATGACACACCTATAAATCACACACTGGCAATGGCAACACACACACACACACACACACACACACACACACTTATTTTCACATGTACACACAAACTTTCACTTTATAATATAAAACTTCAAAACACTCCTAGATTTTTCATGGACCAGTTTGTTAGAACAAAACAATTTATTATTAGAAAAAATCAACATAAACATAAAGTATTCTGCCAAGAAATATAGTTCTTTTTGAGTGTGGTATCATTGCCATGCAATGGTAAATGAAGAGAAGAATGTTCAGTCATCCATCGCAATGGACATACAATGAACATACAATGGCACAACACTGTTTAATGTGAAACCCCTCTCTTTATAAGTACTTTTTGCTCAACAAATTACCACCACAAGTCTTAGCACCAATCCAACGGCACCCCTCTTCTCGAGCTGGGGCTGAATCCCAAATAGCTGACTGTTCCCTATGTAGGAATTTAAATACTGGCTCCTGCACCCGAACATCACATAATATAGCTAAAAAATAAGTCAGTAAAAACAGTAATTTGGGATTCAGCCACATTCATACTCCACAAATAGTGCACTGCTTGGCTGTAGCTTATCTCCATAGCTAGGGCACTACTTAGGAAGTATGTAAGGTGTTTGGGATACAGCCTGGGTTTGACACTGCTTCTGACCAAAACTCAGACAGCTGAAGCATTTTATCCACTCAAGTAACATTTTTAGACTTTTTTTTTATTTTATATTGCTCTTTTACAGTGAATCATATCGTAAGTACTTTAATTCAAACCTGTAATATTAATGATGGAGTTGTTTAGGCTCTTATCTACCTTTTAGCCTGTCAGTTAACGTTAGCTGACCAACCTAGTTCTAGTTCTAAGAAAATAAATTGCCAGCCCCTGAACTTACTTTATCACTACATTCGGTGGTCCATGTGAACATAAACATTTTTTTGATATGGTGCAGTAAAACAGAGTTTAGATGTGAGGCGTTCAAAGGTCTGCATATATTGTGAATTTTACAAGAGATTTGAACTCAGCTCAGCCAATCAGATTTCAGGACTAGATCTGTGTTATAATACACAACAATAAACAACACCTGATCTATCTGACATGCGCAAAATGCATTAAAACATGAAACTAAATTTAGCCATTTGAACAAACACAGTTGTGTTTCGCATTAGGTTGAATGGGATTTTTGCCAGAATTCTCTAAAGATTGTCCAACCACACAACAGTTACTATGAAAGAACGTATTTGTGGGCAGAGCATGACTAGGTCTATCATAATAATAAACTGCATCCTGATCAGAAGTGTTTGCCAAGTTCCTTGTTGCAGTTTCAGGTTTAGCATAGATCACCTGTCGACACTGCACGTCAACAGCTACTAATTTTCTACCATCTTCTGCAAATGTGTGAGCAACAGGTCGGTGTGTGTTTGTGCGAGAACATTTTATGTTAAGTTTGATCCTTTATGCTACACAGTGTGCTTGGTAAGACGGAGGGAGATTCCCGGACACATCTGCCTAACTGAGAACATAAATCTCTCTTTATAATGTCAGTTAAGAGATGTCAAGTGGGAGAGAGAGAGAGAGAGAGAGAGAGAGAGAGAGAGAGAGAGAGACAGACAGAGAGAGGAATGAGGTAAGATGCGCTGCAGGACTTTGCCGTTGGAGTGGAACTCGATGTGTGTGTGTGTGTGTGTGTGTGTGTGTGTGTGTGTGTGTGTGTGTGTGTGCTCCATTAGAAATACTAACTTTTCTGTGGAATTTTAGAGGGCGGTGACCTTTTCTGCTCCAGGCAACCAGCATAGCAACAATAAAACTTTATTTCTTTGTTTATTTAAAGTAGAAGCACTCCAAGCAATTATGAGATAATTAGCTGTAATTCCTGTTCTCCTTTGTACAACACTGGAGGTTTTGTTTTCAGCTCATCAGCCACTTTTGCGGAGTAGGAGTGTTTGATTTCCATGCTTTGGTTTAATTCAGTTCAACTTAATTTAATTTGTTTGGTGCTTTTTAACAATTGAGATTGTCCCAACAAAGCTTTACAAGGATTGGTTGTTATTGTGCTGGAGATATTAGAGTTAATGAACAATTGAAGTACTTATAGAAGAGTTGGGAAGATCAGTTAGTAAAGGATATGGAGATTCTGGAATCAGTTCTCATCAGTCTCCATGAAAATTGTGCTGTGTCAGCAATAGAGCCAGAAATCCGATCTAGTAGGAGTCAAAACAACTCAGAAAATGAGAAAGAAACAGACAAGACAGACAAAAAAAGAACCATTACAGATTATTTCACTTATTTCCAAACAAGTAAAATGGTCTACAAATTGACTTAAAACAAGTACAAATGTATAGTAATAAGTTAAATAATCATATAATATTCCTACAACAGACCTGACGGGCCAGTGTCCAGCACAGTTTGGTGATTTTCTGACAAAACACACCGGATTCAACTCATAAGTTAATTGCCAGGTTTAGGTGGTGTGTTAAAAGCAAGCCAGCCCTCCAGGTCCGCAGACTGTCAGGGGTGTTCTGGCTTAGTTTTCCTAGAACTGTACATTCCATTTCGGAGTGTTTGTTATTTCAGAGTGAATTAAAGGTCGAATACATTAATATCAATAAAAAATAACGTTGCATTACCAAGCAAGCATACACACAGTGCAGTGGTTTGCTGGTGGGTTTATGGTGCACACCTGCATATCGTGCAGAGTGCCCCTCTGCACTCATACACACACACAAAACTTAGTGAAGGGGTGAACTACAGATGTAGCTGAGGCTTTCTGCACACAATCAAAAAAAAAAGAAAGAAAGAAAGAAAATGACACGACAGTTCACCTCACAAATGCGCATTAGCAGCAAATAGCATAATTCGGTCAAAACTGACAGATATAATTTATTTTCTTCAGTCAGGTAATGGTTTATGCGCCAGTATCTCATGCACTGTGTCAGAATTCTTTCAATTTCGGATTGTTTGAACAACAACCCGGTGGTTATCCCTCTCTCCGTCTGAGCGGATGACTTTGCGGTGCCACTGGATGATGTATTTTTCTCCCCGTTATTCGGCGGGATTTATTTTAAACAAACATTTGAAGGCCTTTGTGTCAGTCTGTCTCTTTTTTAACATTTCAAAACCTTGTCTTCTGAGCACCCCCCCCCCCCCCCCCCAACTTCCGTTAATAATCACCTTGACGTCTGTCAAGCTTTCACATGAAACAATGCATCGGTGGCGCCTTGAAGCGTACATCAATGAGCTTAGAGCCTTCCCCTGCACCCAAACACACACTTTTATGCAAATGCCACGCTTTGTACTCGCAAAATATGAAAGATGTTATTAAATCTTATTTTGCATTATTCTAGTTTTGAGGGGATAAATCTATCAAAGGAGCTTCGCATTCAATAAGTTCTATATATTTTTTGTGTTGCTGTTTTTATTTATTTGAACATTTTTTAATTAAGTCCCGCACCCCGGTTTTAGACGTGTTGGGCAAATTGGAAGGTATTCACACACACGCATGCGCGCACACACACACACACACACACACACACACACACAGATGGATGATCTGTTCAGTGTCTGTCAGCAGCAGGAAGCAATTGGAATGGTATAGGACACTGGTCCAAAGAATGAACAGATGTATGATGGAATAATGCTGGAAGTCCAAGTGAAGTTGGGTTTCATTTACCCCCAAAGTCAAAAATGTCCAATTCTACTGACCCCATTCATCACAACAATGAAATAACTGTCTCTCTGACTCTTTCTGAACAATCCATTAAACTCTAATGGTCTGTAAATGGGCCCACTTTTCAATTCCTCACTCTCATGACTACAGAACATTCATTTATTCATTAATTTGTTCATTCATTCATCAATTATTATCAAGCTATACATTTTTTTTCCTCTATTCAATTTTACTTACTATTATTATCATTTTTATCGATTATTTTAATTTTTATCAAGTGATTAGAACTGCTACACATATGAAAAATGCTCCATTTAAACATTAAATATTATTTGTTTCATAGTAGTTGCAAGATAATTCATAGTATTTACTGAATAATTCTTCATAGCTACTGAATAATACCTAACTGGAATGTATCTAAAATTATTTTAAAAATGAAAAATTGAAACAGGCAATAGCTGATCTTTTTCAGACTTTGTAGGATTTAAGTAATTGGGATTTCTCATTTTCACTGAAGACTGATTCAGATAGTTATGATCTGTTTAAATGGTCTCTCGGTCCAATATGCAGTCATATGGTCAAATTCCGTGTTTTATTGAAAATGAATAAAAACATCTGACTGTTATTATTATTAGGGTTCAAGCAAGTAATGCATTGAACCCTATTGGAATTGTCACATTTTTTATTATTCCTTTTCTGCCCTGAAACGGAATGCACAGCCCAAACTCTAAGTCTTAGAGACACGAAACTTGGTAGATAGGTAGTAGTCCCTCCTGCTACTCAGGCGCATTACATCAGCCCAATCAGCCTGAAGGGGGTGCTATAGGGCAGAAAAAATGTGTTTTGCGGTATAACTGCTAAACCAAAATGTTTATAGATAAAATGAATTTTTAACCAATTTCCAAACAAACCACTTTCCAATTGGGACCATTTAGCTCTACCCCAAAGTTCTTTTGCTCATTTGCATAATATGCGAAACCTACTTTTCAAACTAGTCCTACAAGTTTTGAATGAACCTTATGTAACTGGTGTAAAAAAATTCAAAAGAGTGTGAACCTCAATAATTAGCAAAAACATGTTGAATTTTTTAAACAGCATGGCTGTCATATGCAAATGAACCCTTCTGGATAAATTAGAATTTACAATTCTATAACTCGATAATCCTTCAGCCAACAAATTTCAAACTTGGCAGATATATTTGGCAGAAGATTCTAAGGTGGCCATTCGATTTTTATGCACATATGTAATTAGGGGGTGGAGTTAGTGCTACATGACTGTTTCGCATCCGTACATCTGATCAAGCTGAAACATTCCTTGGAGCATCTATTGCCCATACCATAAGAGGTATTATAAGGACAATTTGATACATTGAAATTTGTTCTTGCCATCAGCCAGTCAACATTAAGCAGGCTTTTGACAGGCTTAACATTGACCAATCATCATGAAACTTGAATGGTGTCTACATGTAGCCTCTGTCTAACAATCAGTCAAGTTTCAAAAGCTTTCACCACTGGGGGGTGCTATTCATAAAAATAAACACATTATTACATGTCATTACTATATTATAACAATTTTGATGCAAACTCCATATGAATTGTAGTCCATTGTAGTACATTATGCCAAACAATTTTGCATGTTTATTACAAAACTGCAGAGTTTTTAGTAATCGTTAACTGTTTGAAAACCCCCCTTTTTGAACTAGTCTCTGGATTTTGATCCAAAGTTTTCGAAATTGAATTAGAAAAACGATGTGGCCTCTTAAGGTAAATAATTATCAAAAACATGTTGAGTTTTCTATTCAGTGTCATGTGGCGCAATCAATTAATTACTGCGGTCATTGCATTGCTAACTTATGATATATGATTTGCTATAACTCAACAATCATTGGCCAGATCATCTCCAAACTTTAAGGATTTTTACATACTGAGACTTTAAGGTCTAATGGTCATAAAAAATGGTACCATTCGACATACAAAGACTTATTATACAAAGGTCAAAAGGTCAATGTGACCAAAACTTGATAAACGTATTTGGATATGGTCTCTGATCAACAATCTTTCCATTTTCAGTCCTTTTGACTAATTCTGACCCACTTTCACGGAGTTCCTCTATACTTAAAGGTCACCTTATGAGTGCGTTGGGCCTCACTATGGCCAACATCAAATCAAAGGGTTAAATATACAACCAATCCACTGTGCAAGTGCTACTATGTGAGAAATGCTGCCATTAGTCATGGAGTTCTGTCATCTATGTTGACAACTTCTTGGATGTTCTACAAACCAGTGTAGCTCAGTACATATGAATGGAAACTTATGTGTATAAACACCTCTGCTCATTGTTTATGACAACTGAAGGCCTTTTGATGAACTGACATCATTTCAGTTCTATTCACTCTATCTATGAATAAGATCCAAACTGCTTGAGGCCTTTTTAGGCCGAATGAACTAAACCTGCAGAAGGGCCCGTACTGCTGGTGCGTGCTTGAACCCGCTCATTACCGTTTGTGGCTATATTTATCTTTACTGTTATAACACAGTGTTGGCATTTTCAAATAAAGTACTGGAAGTGTTCAAAGATAGAGTGTTGATTCCTTTACTACTATCACTGAACTTTCAATAGATACACACACACACACACACACACACACACACTCTCTCTCTCTCTCTCTCTCTCTCTTCATTTTCGCTAAGTGTAGGCCTGATTCTTACAAAAGGCTTACAAATCCTGCTGCTGCCTCTGGGCACCCAATAACACACCACACCAGACTTGTTCTCTCTCTCTCTCTCCCCCCACAGACACACACTGACTCACACCTTATTGCATTCCCACATTTCAAACACATGAGCTGGTAAGCATAATGTTCATTGTAAATTCTGATGCACAGCAAGTGTAATGTAGGGTAAGTAAAAGATACATACTATATATACAACGTTATATATAATACACATATGTATTATCCTTAACCTACATTATACTTAGAGTAAATATAATATACATGTTAAGTACAATGCAGGGTAAGTATAATGTACAATCTGAAGTATCATTTAGGGTACATGTACATGTACATGAAAAGTACAATGTAAGTATAAGGTACAGGGTAAGTATACTGCAGGGTAAATATAATGGACTACTGTAAGTGTAGTATAGGGGGTGTATAAAGCATAATGGGCCAGTTTGCCAGACAGATTTAGAGTAGCCCTGACTACATCATTAAGAGCTTTAGCTTAAACCCAGATGAAGCATCATCAGGTTGTGTTAAAGGTTTTTTTTTAACATCAGCATCAAGAGCAAGTTACTGACTTTGCTTAAGTAAAAGAGAGATAGAATGATTTTTATAGATCAGATATTTCAAAGATTTGCTTTGAAGTGCAGACTGTGCGTGGCCTCCTCAAGAAAAGCTACAGGAGAGAGAGAGAGAGAGGCAAAGGAGAGGAGAATGAGATTGTTTGAGATTCATTCACATTTTTATTGCTTTGAAATAGCTGCTAAAATAGACTATCATACATCTGTTTTTCAAAAGCTGTATCAATGTTTGCATTTTTCCACAAAAGTGTAGCTAAGGCTACATTCACACAGCAGGTAAAAGTGGCCCAAATTCAATTTTTTTTGGCTATTCACAATATCTTTTAAATGTGAACTATATGTGACATTAGCCTGAAGTCAGTTTACGAACTGACAAAAGAACAATGCTTCATGTTGCTTATCCAGAGGTAAACAATCATGACCTTGAATGAAAGCCAGTCGCTCCGGAGATTTCAGTTTCATTTTCGCAGCATCACAAGAACAATCATGAAGCCTCATTTAGTGACAGCTGTGCTCATCACCCACAGTGTGTTCAAGCTCACTGTAAAAAGTGCACAGTTACTTCTTCGGTTTGTGTCCTGAGATTCTTTAAACTTTGCTTTCAGACTTTTATCTGTTCTTTGACACTGCAGCTTCATTTTCTTTCAAAAACTCTTTAAACACGGAGTTTTGGATACGTCTCTTTTTATTTTTTGTGCAGAAACATCAGCTCAAATGTTTATAAGGTCTCAGCAGTGTGAG
>NC_051211.1:34358749-34363749 GCF_015220715.1 Pygocentrus nattereri | reverse complement strand
GTGTGTGTGTGTAACTCTAGCTGCTGATGATGAAGGGCTATAATTGGCCCTCCTCTGGCCCCATGCTCTGCCGTAATTAGTCTAATGGATGCGGCTGGAGCCAGGGGTCAGCAGCCGGGGCCCCAGGGCCCCACCTAACAACAACGTCCTTCACCCACAGACGGGAGTGGACGCTGCTAATGGCCATACTGACAGTTATGTCTGCACATACGTCGCATGTGTGTGTGTGCGTGTGTGTGTGTGTGTGTGTGTGTGTGTGCGTGCATATTTGTTGCCTATAGAGAACAGGAGGTTGTTGAGAGATACCAAAATGTTCACTTGTGCTCTGTGAGGGAAACACCAGGATGCTGTGAGACACACTGTACTCTGTAGCTAAAGTGTCTAGGTGGAAAACGCTGTATAGTGGTATGTCTGACACTGTGATGTCTGTGTCTATGCACATCTTCCAGTCATTCACCACAAGATCTGACTGAATTAATTACCTTCTTCTCTATGACAGCAGCACCAAACAAATGTAACATCTGACAAAAATGATATCTTTGGACCAGGTGACCAATGGAAAAATGTTTTGTGGTCATGTGCTGTGATGACAGAAAAAATAGGTCACAGATTAAAGGAAATGGTAATGTTAGCTAACTTGTTATTTTTGTATAATTTGTTCTTGTAAATGACAGCTTAGCTAACTTACCTAGATTACTGAGCTACCCAACTATCTAGCTATTATTGCTGCCATAGTGTTGGTAACTTATTTTACATCTTGTTGCCTTATCTTTCCTTATACAGTCTGTCTGAGATTCCACCATGAGGAGCAAGAGGCGTTAACCCAGAACCCTGAAAAAGACTGTCAAGAAGGACAAAAAGGTTTGCATTGAGAAGAATACTTTGGTGAATAATGTAATTCACAAGGTTTTCTCCCTTTTCCCACACATAGTCAATCTGCCATGAAATATTTAATGTTTTAAGTTTGCTTCTTTAGTTTTACACTGGAGTTACAAGGCCAATGTGGATAACAAGTAATGGAACCCTACCAATTATGTACTTTGCTAACTGCACCCCTAAATCACACACCATGTCAAGTTATTAAGTAA
The DNA here is from genome assembly GCF_015220715.1 of Pygocentrus nattereri. NCBI lineage: Eukaryota > Metazoa > Chordata > Actinopteri > Characiformes > Serrasalmidae > Pygocentrus > Pygocentrus nattereri. The sequence continues at coordinate 34,362,661 of NC_051211.1, read as the reverse complement.
TCTCAAATAGACTTGTGTAAAAATACATTTTTTTTTGCCAAACTATTTGTTCAAGGAGGCATCTCAATACATCTCACCACTTTCTTCAAGGAGTCAAAGTGGACAATTTGTTATCTCTAAGATCTCCTTATCTTGTTTTATGGTGTATTGAAATCATTTGAAATCAACTCTCAGATTTCAAAACACATAAGGGTTAGCATTAAGTTCTGGATTGAGGTTGAGGTTAGGGTTAGAATTAGGGTCCAGTTTGGGAAAGTTGGGTAAGTAAGTAAGTAAAACTTTTCCAGAGTGACTTACAAAGAGCTTTACAAAGTACTTACAAATAAAATACAAGACAATTAAGATCATTATGATTATATACTCAAATAAGTAATACACACAGTTTAAATACTCAAATGCACACCGACTTATAAAGCACATTGATCAAAAGCTGTTAAAAACAAGAGAATAAAAATAAGTCTTTAAACGTTTTTTAAAAACCTCAATTGATTCAGAGAGTCTGACATCAGTAGGAAGATTATTCCACAATTTTGGAGCATAAACTGCAAATGCCTGGTCCCCCTTTGATTTTAAGTTAATACGTGGAACAGTTAATAACCCCTGATTTGAAGACCTTAAAGTTCTCGCACTATGAAGAGGATGTAAGAGCTCAGTATTGTATGCTGGAGCCTTGTTAAGAACAGCCTGATAAGTAAGCATTAAAATTTTAAAATCAATTCTGTAGCTTACAGGCAACCAGTGTAGAGAAGCCAATACTGGTGTAATATGTTCCCTATGCTTTGCCCTAGTGCGAAGACGAGCAGCTGCATTTTGAACAAGCTGTAGACGAGCCACCTCTCTCTGACTCAGACAAGTCAATAAGGCATTGCAGTAGTCCAAACGGGTGGAGACAAAAACATGAATAATTTTTTCAATGTTAGAAAAGGGCAGGAAATTATTAATTTTATTAATATTTCTAAGTTGAAAAAAGCACGATTGAAGAAGCGTCTTGATGTGTAAGGAGAAACTGAGGTGGGAGTCAAAAGTCATACCAAGATTTCTCACAAAGGGCTTTGCCTTTAAACCAACACAATCAATAGCTGACTGCAACTTTTTGCACATTTCCTCAGAGCCCACAATTAAAACCTCTGTCTTTTCATCATTTAGTTTAAGAATATTTTGAGACATCCAAGTTTTAATGGCTGTCAGACAATTGGTAAGATTGGGTAACGTTGGGTGAGGTTAGGTTTTGTGTAATTGAAGTAACATATTGACAAAACATCTACTTAATGTAAGAAATGTATCAACAGAACATCTACAAGATATTTACTTCAGTGTATTCAGATGCTGCACTAGTGCTACTTCACTGATATGTTGTTGATGTGTTACAGATAATCTACTTGTCTGAGAATTGTTTACAGTGGTGATGATAGGAATTAGACATCTGCAGCATCTAAAATAACAGAAAACTGAAAACAGTGAAATAGTTACAAATGCACAGCCTGATACCTGATACACTGTTTGACAACAGTTTTGAGATAACAATTATTTTTCATTGATTCATGCCGGAGGAACACATGGGTGTTGTTGTGAGGCAAAATAGTCCTTAAAGAGCTTATTGTTTGAAGTTTACCACTATTTTACGATTATCAACATCACATATAAAAACTCAAAAGACATATTTTCATTTGACCCTGGTTCCCATCATCACCACTGTGTAGAGATCTCGGGACAGTACATTTCTCTACCATGAAGCACTTTACATCCAACCTCCGAATTACTTTATTTACGTCTCAGACATTTAATTATGCAGAAAATTTGAAAAAATTATGCCGAAATTCCGCTGTAATGAATCATAGTCATATAACTCTTTGTACTGTTATATCTTACATTCTTTTTGTTTTTGTTGGTGAGCTGCCATTTACATCAGCAAACAGATGTGATCTAAATGAAATGTCATCAACGTTATCAACGTGATTCGACTCATCATTTTCCTCATTTTTCACAATGAATGAAAGGAAGAGGAACAAGTGGTTGGAGTAAGAGAAGAGAGAAAGAGAGAAGAAAAACAACAATGAAAGATGAGGGAGAGAGAAAAGAGGAAGAAGGGAGAGAGATTTGGTCATGTCTGCTCGTGGATTTGTCTTTTGTTTGAAATGAAAATTCAGAGTGTTTGTAGGATTACTGTGGATTGGCAGGCCCTGAGGAGCCAAACACTTATCTATAAACCACGTGTGTGTGTGTGTGTGTGTGTGTGTGTGTGTGTGTGTGTGTGTGTGTGTGTGTGTGTGTGTGTGTGTGTGTGTGTGTGTGTGTGTGTGTGTGTGTGTGTGTGTGTGTGTGAGTGCATACACACATGCCCTGAAGAAGAAAGCACTTATCTGTACACCAGTAATGTAGAGTATAATCATCTGTATGTGTGCATGTGTGTTTGTCTGCTGGGGTGTTAACCCTTAAAAATCCAGAGTTATTGTTGTTTTGCTAAACATTTGATTTACACTACATAATTAATTATATGTAATTACATAATTACAAAGTAAGGAATTAAATTACATCACATTCATTTTTCTGTCCACAAAACAAGACTTATCATATAATAGTAACTTTTCATTGAATTTAAAACATACTTTACATTAGCTAAACACAATGTCAAGAATGAGAAGTTTCAAAATACATAAACCATAGAAGACTTCATTTAGGCTGTCATTTAAACTTGAGAGATTTAGATTCATGTAAAAGTCAGAATGGACCACTTTATGTTGTGTGTTCTTTAATAGCGACTATTGGTAAGTTGGACAAGCTTTCCAGAACATTGGCAGAAGTCACACTGTAGCACACAACTTATTTAAAATGTTTTCTTGATTTCAAGCGATGCTTACACTGTGTTAATGCACAGGTAAAACAAACGCTTCTTTTGTGAAAGGGTTCTTCTGTTGTTACATTCTCAAGATTGTAAGAATGCTTTTCAGTGCTATATTGAGCTCTTTTCAAGAAGGTTTTATACAGAAACATATACACCACATTTTCCATCAATCTGTAAAACCATTTAATTATGCAAATAACTATTTAAGCATGAAATGATTCTATGTAGAACTCATGGTTCTAAATTGAACCATTGCCTTTATTAAAGAACCCTTGAAGAACCATCTTTTTTAAGTTGTGAGTGTGTGATAGGACACTAGTTTTTGTATTGTGTAAAGGCCAAATCCCATTTCACCCCTTACCCCTACCACTTAGCCCTTAGCCCTCCGCTGTGCACGGTTACACCTAGGGGTAATGTGCCTCGATTTCTGCTGAGATGGAGTGGGTGGGGCGAAGTGTTGGGACTACATGGCCCTCCAAATGAAGGTTTGTGAGAGGTACACTCCAAACGGAGTAACATGAGAAAAAAAAGGAGGAGGAGAATGAAAAAACCTGCTTTACTTTTAATGTACGTCAACGCAACCTGAATTTTTCTCAAGTCATTTTGGGGCATTTCTTTTCATCCATTCGTCATGAAAATTACATGCAATGTAAAGGACGACAGGCATTTTCAAATTATGTCAAAAACTGAAAAATGGCAAAAGTGGTGTTTCAAGGTGTTCTTCCGACAGCAGCGATATATATACATATGTATATATACACTCACCGGCCACTTTAATAGGTGCACCTGTTCAGTTGCTTGTTAACACAAATAGCTAATCAGCCAATCACATGTCCTCAACTCAATGCATTTGGGCATGTAGAGGTGGTCAAGACAACTTGCTGAAGTGCAGACCGAGCATCAGAACGGGGAAGAAAGGGGATTTAAGGGATTTTGAACGTGGCGTGGTTGTTGGTGCCAGACGGGCTGGTCTGAGTATTTCAGAAACTGCTGATCTCCTGGGATTTTCATGCACACCCATCTCCAGGGTTTACAGTGAATGTTCCGAAAAAGAGAAAATATCCAGCGAG
>NC_051211.1:34326249-34353749 GCF_015220715.1 Pygocentrus nattereri | reverse complement strand
AAAGTAGATTAGTATGGGATATGTTTCCCCTGATTGACTTCTTTACGTGTTGAAGGGTAAACTTGTAAACTTTAACAGAAAGTCACGATTGTTCCACTCAGCACTAATGACGTCTAATAGTTGAAAAACACCACCAAAGCTAGTTTATGTTCATTGTGAGACCAAATATTCACCATAGAGTTTAAACCTGACCAGGCCAAAAGTAAACAACATTGTAGTTTGAGCCCTTTGTTTTTGCCCCTTTACAATTCACAATATATCATCCAAGAGAAATTTTGAGAAGTGAGAACTTTTTTAAGTTACAATAACAGTTGTTAAGTTAATTATTTTTCTTTTTGTTGATTGTTTGATATTTATGAATGTCAAATCCATCCATTGCTAAGAGTCCAAGAGAGCATCATTGGCCTCACGGTCTCTGGGTGGCTAAGATTGTTTTTTTCTTTTCCTTTAGTCATTTCAGAGACATGAGAGGTTCGAGGAGAGCCATATCACACATGTAAATATTAGTGGCAGTGTTAGTGATAGCACAACAAACCATCACTAATGCTGAGAATAAGGCAAAAGATCACATATTTTATCCGCTTATTTAGATGTCAGCACTCAATCCTTTCAGCTGTATAGACCAGCTTTGAGCCAGGTGAGTTCAAATACATGCTTTTCACAACAGTTTGAAAAAGAAAACTGTAAGATCATTATTTAGACAAAACCTGCTCTCCACACTAAGGAAGACTTATTCATGGACATGAAGCTAAATATGCCCAAAGGATCAGCACACAGCTGTTTTATGCAGACTAATCGAGATATTTTTTTTTTCTCTCACTCAGTTTAAAAGTGACTGTGAGAAGGCAAAGTGTCCCCAAACTTTTGACAGGCAGTGCACATCTTCCTTCTGTTTTTTTGGCTCTCACATTCTGTTGATCATTTCTCATGACCCATGAAGCTCTGCCCTTTTTTTCCCCTCTCTACCTTTCTCTATTTTCTCTCTCTCTCTCGCTCTCAATCTTTCTTTCATTTCATTTTTCTCTTTCACACACAGGTGTAAAGGTGTGGATGTCTGGTGTCAAAGCAGTTCATTTTTTTGCTCTCATGTTCTCTTTTTACAATGTTATTTCTTTCTCGCGCTCTCTCTCTTCTCCTTCTCCTTTCAGTAGCATGATGAATGTCTTCTCTTGTCATTTCACAACCAGCTTTCAAAGGAGTGACCGCTGGTTTTTATAAGCATAAAAGAGAAGCGAATAGGAAGTGATGGTGGTGTGGCAGAGAGAGAAAGAGAGAGAGAGAGAGAGAGAGAGAGAGAGAGAGAGAGACGAAAACAGAGAGATACAAATGAATAGAGAAGTAAAGAAAGACAGGAAAAATAGAAACAGAGAGAAAGTGGGAGACAAAGATGAAAAGAGAAAGAAAGTCGCAGAGAAAAACAGAGAGACCACAAAGGAAGAGAGAGAGAAATAGTGTAAGAGAGAAACAGAAGGGACAAAACAGGGAAAGGAATAGAGAGAGAAGGGGGAAGGAGAGAGAGCTGGTGTTATTTTGACAAGAAATATAAATTTTGGCTGTATTATGAATTCTTTTGCACCTGCAGGGGCCCCTCTATACCACCCCCCCACCTCAACCCAACCCACACACATGCACACAACAGCAACATCTGGGTGGGAGCTTCTGACAAGGTGAACTTCATGCATGGCACAATATATGTGATGAATAAATGCAGCACATCAAGTGATGAACTGGTCAAAAAGACCCTTTCAATAATTTAACAAAATGTTTTATTATATTATTATTATTATTATTAACATCGCTTTTATAGTTGATATCACTATGACTGGTCCATGCTCCACTCACTAACTACTGCTTAAGACAAGCTTTACAGAACGCTGGCAAAAATCCTGTTCAAACTCAATGAGAAACTAGTCTTCTTAGAGACACTACATTCTCTTTTTGTCAGCATTCTGTCCAACCTAGCAACAACTGCGCCAATATTGTTTGGGAGGAGGATAAATATATCAGTTTATAAGATTTCATGAAAAGTAGAGACACTAATAAAGCACACCAGAGAGAGCGAGAAAAAGAAAGAGAGAGAGAGAGAGAGAGAGAGAGAGAGATGAAAAGATGAATATAGAGAAAGAAAGAAGAAAAAAAGAGAAATAGGGAAAGTGACAGAAACAGTGACAGAGGGAAAGAGTCAGAGAGAGAAAGAGAGGAAAGGAAGAGAGCAAAGCTTAGATATTTTAAAAGCTCTTTCTGAAGCTCTGCTGGCGATGACATCAGTTTATCGATGCGGGAATTTGTGATTTTTGTCAAATGCAGGAACTGAAGTAAAACTGTGCATGTGTGTGAGTAGATGCACTCTGCTCCCCACTCACTCGCACACACACACACACACACACATACACATACACACACACACAGGCACACACAGGCACACATGGTTTTAGGCCCTGTGTAACATCAATGCCCTCAATCCAACCCTAAAATCTGCTCTTAAAGAGAGTCTTTTCAAATGGAAATATATTTGCCTGTCAGTCTGTCAGTCTGGTGTGTGTGTGTGTGTGTGTGTGTGTGTGTGTGTGTGTGTGTGTGTGTGTGTGTGTGTGTGTGGTGTATGGGTGGGTGGGTGTGTTAGATTTGATAGTAATCTCTTCCCCTATCCTGTGTGTGAGCTGATAAGAGGTTGAGACCCCCTCTCATCCTCACTTAACCTTTTCTTTTTCTTTCTTTATTTTCATCCCTCTATCCATCTCTCTCTCTCTTTCTCTCTCTCCCTCCCCTCTCTCTCTGTCTGTCTCACCCCTTTCATTCATCTCTTGACCCCTTAAACCAGATTTTCATGCACTTTCACTTTCATTGTAATGTGTAATGAGTTTAAAATGGTTAATTATTTTTCCCAGCTCCCAGTCTAGTCAGCAAGTATAACAGCGAATTTCATATTTTTGCTAGGGAGTTATTTGTAGATAAAACATGCAAATATGCTTTTGTGGTATTGGAAATGTTTCTCAAAAGGCTTTACTCATTAAAGTTATTATTTAGTGAAAAATCTAATTTTTACAGTTATCACCCTCATCAGCCATTAAAGACATGTGTGAGGACTGAATCTTCTTTCCTTTGCACTGGAGCTATGAGGATAAAAAGTAGCTAACAAGCAATAAAACCTTATGCTTCACTGTTTAGCATTGTGCTTATGTGTTAGGCCTGCAGTTTCCATGATGCTAATTGGTGGACATATGCTTCTATTACATATTGGGAGTTAAGGCAAAGAGTAATCTATACTGTTTTGTGTGGCAAAACGTAGACTAACTGGTAAAATGCCCACTCTCCGCTCTCAGTGCTATTAGTACTTAGGTAGCCTTTGAGTGAATGATTGAAAGAAAGGATCTTTCAATAAAGGCAGGTTTTAAGTCACAATAATTAGTAAATTACTGTCAAGCTGCAAAATACAGAGCAAAGGAAATAAACAGAAGCAGAAAAAAAGAAATGAAAGAAAATCACCAGTGCTGTGTAAGAGTTATTTTAATGTAATGCAGTCTTTTAGCAGCTCTAATCAGTTCCACCTGATTTCCTCATTCATATTCTTCACTTCAATCAGTTGTATACATTATGAGTGCAGAAAGAAATAAACCTAGATGTCAATAAACATGCTGGCTGTTGACAAATTGACTTGATTGTATAATATTTTTTAAATGTCAGTACCACTTTACAGTAACAATACCCTTTTGAATGGCTTACAATGATGTTATTATTTAGACCCTAAACACCACAAAATCATTAGTTAAAACTATGAGTTGGGGGGCAGGATGTGAAAATAAATACCATTCCTGGAGTAAAAATCGAGACGGAATGCCGTTCCGTCTCAGATGTCAAAACCTACGTATCCATTTTTATAGGGAAATCACATATAGTTGTTGTACTGTATTTTAAAGTGTGCATGAAGTAAAGTGTCTGTTGAACCCACCTCAATCGTATTCAGCCAACAACCTGATTAGCCAATGGAAAGTAAAGGTGCTTTCCACCCACCTAGTCTCCATGGTAACAACTGTCAGTACACCATGTGTTTGGAACATGAAGGCAGCCAAGCACCTGGGTAATAAAAGTTTTTTGTCATTTGTTTGGAGTTGTAGTCTACTCTATGTAATTAATACTATTTGAGCATTTTTGTGATTATTGTGATATTATCACTACAATTTAGCTTGTTTGTTAATTCGATTCAAATTTAAGGCAGCCTAATGATTGACAACTAGCTAGCTAGCCTGCTAACATCAGCTATTCAGTGGGAGCTGGATATGACTGTGCTCTGTAAACTGTCTTGTTGGACAGTTTGTATGGATTCCTGATTGATTTGTCCCTAGTTAACAACAGTTTCAATGAAAATGCCATCAACCTTTAGAATTTCTGTGGTTTTCTGTGGTGTTGAGGTACTGACCGCTTAATTTTTAGAAAGCATCTGCACTGCTTATGATGAAATTCAGTGATATTTTTACACATTCAAACAATCAGATTTTGTTTCATTTTCCAGACTGTGGGGAGTTTATATTCAAAGCTTTAACAGATTAAAGATCTGTAATAAAAATGTCTACACTGGATAGAGACGTACATTTATTCACAACAATCAGTCAGACTGCTGTCGTTAAACATGCAGCATTTCAGTGTGTTTGGTCTTTCAGTTAAACTCCAGATGTGCAATATAGGTAAAGTTAGGTTTCTAAGAAAAAACACAGGATTTCTGCTCTTGAAATGTCCTGTTAATTCAGGAAATGTACTACATTTAATCCCTTGTACCCCTAAGGTCCAGCAAAGGGCCTTTAATTCGCACTTCAATATCTTAAGAACAACTCAACTAGTTTGCAATTAAGTCCCTATAATTACTGAATAATAAATCTTAGTATGTAATAAGCCTTGATTTTAAAGGGTTAAGCATTTTTGGCTGATTATGGAAGCCCATAATGGAAAGGTAATTTGTATTTGTATTTCAAAGTGTATTTAAGAAACAGACATTGTGGGGAACCAGTGAAGCCCGGCCATTTGCACACTTGTTATAACACAAATCAAAAGGATGACATTAACTTGTTTCTTGCCAAATAGTGAGCCCATATTCACCTATTCTATTAAATCTCAGGTCTTGCTAGATACTTTTCTTACTTTGTCTTCTCTATCAGAACCTGTCAGCTCCATTAGATATTGATATAAGAATAAACACCCGATAAAACAAGCATTCATCTGCTATAACTGCTTATTAATATCTTAAGGTGTTTACATTTTACTACATTCTAGTTTACATTTTAAGGGACATTTTATTGTAAACTGTTACCAAACAATCATTGCTTGCTTCCTTACTTTTGACCTGGAGTGTTCAGGTGGGATTAAATGTACATGTGTGTATTTTCATAGGGGATTGTATAATTTTAACTATTTAATAGTTTTATAATTTTTATCATTTGAATAACTTTATTATTGCAAACATGTGAACTAAAAAAAATAAAGCTACAGTTTTTAAATGATTTCTGATTAGGGATTTAACAAGCTGTTCAATGTGTGGGTGGAATAATTTTATTATTGGCCAAGTGCTGCGATTTTTTATTACATTCTTTATTTTATTACATTCTTACTGAAGACATGTGTCTGTGTGTGTGTGTGTGTGTGTGTGTATGTGTTGATATACACATTAACAGCAGCTGTTTCTTTCCTCCTGTGCAGACTAATTCTCTCCCTGCATGACACTGTGTGTGTGTGTGTGTGTGTGTGTGTGTGTGTGTGTGTGTGTGTGTGTCATGCTTGTATGCCCAAACGTGTTTCTTTTTCTCTCTTGCTGTTTCTCCATTTACTGTTATTAATCAAATTACACCCCGCTAAACTTTCTCAGCTTTTCTTTAATTTTTATTAAGTTTTTCGTCCTTCCTTTCATTTCTGTAGCCTCTGTCCATTCTCATCCCTTTCTTTTTTCTTCCCCTCCGCCTCCTCCCTCGTAATCAGCATTGTGGATAGTTAGAAAATTAAATTAAAGGAGAAACTTAAAAAAATTGAGGCATCAGGTTAATGATTTAATTTTTTCAATTAAGATAAAGAAACGGGCGTTTTTCTGACCTGCAGGCCAAAGAGACATCAAAGCTTCAGTTTTGTTCTTAAGACTATATGTTCAAAAAAGCTTGTTTGATTTTTTTTTCTCTCCACACTCGCTTTCTCATCCTCGCCCTCTCTCTCTTGACTTCCCACACCATTTAGTGAACACATACACCATTAAGTGAAACACTCAGGGCCCTTTGGCTCTTAAATGAATCCTCACTTACATCAAAGTTCAAAGTTTACATTTCAAATGGCTGAATTACCCCCACTGATTAAACCCATTTGAATGTATGTGCATGCAGTTCACTGCAATGTGTTATTGTTTTTTGAATATAAATATGTTTGCCTTTACACAAAACATAGGCATACACACACACACACACACACACACACACACACACACACACACACACACACACACACACACACAGAGTGTCCCATGGTTCAAAGTTGAAACAGTGCAGGAATTACCTTGAACTGGATGAAAGTCATTAGAGACGGCGAGGGAAACGTTTGAATATGCAAATTGCCTTGTGAGATTAAGAAGCTGCTGATGTGTTCGGAGGGTGTGTGTATGTGTGTGTGTGTGTGTGTGTGTGTGTGTGTGTGTGTGTGTGTCTGGTGCGGGTGTGCATGGGGGGGCTCTAAACGCTAACTCTGCGCTTTTAACATCCGACACGTTCTCCATCCACTCATCCTCCGCTTTTGTTCCAAATGGAAACGTACTGCCGTTTTTCTTATAATCTCACCATCGATCTAAATGAATCCGTTAATTAATTCAACAATGCACACAATTTGCTTTTTCTCACTTTCAGCGGCTTACGACTCTCAGCGATGGGAAAAGAATCCTTTGTCCTCGACTTATTTTATATAATGCATTAAAATGGCTAATTCAAGTGTAGGTGTATGCATACTCTGTATACACTATATATTATATGTACAATATGGCATACATTTAACACAACATCTGCTGTATAATGCAGTTGATGAATTCTGATACATCCTGCGCTACTAATGTATAGTATACAGATTACATTATGCAATGTAGTGTATATTAAATTAAAAGACATACTATTCTACTAAGATATAATAAACATATTTCACTATATACTATACTGCTGTTAATGTAACTACATACTAACGACGTAATAAATAGATTGCTACAGTAGTACGGCATATAGTGTAATACTACACCATTAAATACTATATCACTGTTATAGTGCATACTGTGGCATATAAATTATACTACTTACTATTAGTATTACTCACTATTACTACTACTATGACCTTTTCATGATATTTGGCATATCTCTTATGCAAAGTGACTTACAACTGTAGCTTTTCACAGGTAGATGAAGGTTAGGAGTCTTGCCCAAGGATTCTCATTCATATAGTGTGTATAAATGTATAAGTGATTTGATTCAAGTTTAAGTTTTGTATATATATACACATACATTGTATATATATATATATATATATATATATATATATATATATATATATATATATATATATATATATATATATATATGTGTGTGTGTGGGTGTGTGTGTGCGTGTGTGTGTATATATACTGTAACACTATGTAGAACATAGAACAGAATTTTGTACAAATGAAACGATAATGTACTTAAGAATGTCTTTAACACTTTAACAACATTTAAAAACAGCTTTCAGTAAGTTGATTTGAAGTACACATTTAACTAGCTTGTTTAAGCATTATGTTTTCTCTTAAATAGAAATTTGCCACTCATTGAAAACTTCATGCTTTCTTTGTAGGCTTTGCAGTTGAATTAATCCTAAACGTTCTCTTTTCATGCATCATACTTTGGGATACAACAGAGAAATCAAAGCCCATTTCAACACATTTTCAAAGCATTTTTCTTATGGATTGTCATGTTTGAAGGTAGCTTTGTTCTCATAGCGTTGATTTTGTTTTTTGCGGATACTGGCCCTGGTTTTGGTTCTAGTTGTGTGCTCTGCTGCTTAGCCGTCCTAAAGTCAGTGTGCTGGAGGCTAAGCCTTTCGCTCGGAGATGCTCTATGCATAGCATTGCATTGCCCCCTACTGAAGAACTCATAATGCCAAATACCCAAATACCTCTGTCTGCCATGCTTGTGTCTGTCTGTCTGTCCTAATCTCTGTCTGTCTGCCTCCCTTCTCTTCTGTCCTCTTCACTTCTCTCGCCTTTCCTCCCGTGGCCCTTTCTTTCTCTCCTCTTTCATTCTTTTTAAGCAAAGAGTCCTTCACCCCCACAGTTCCACTGGGGAGTGGGAACAGGAAGTATTGACATTCCTCACATAATTTCAGCTGAGGGTTACATGTGAAACTTCCTCTACATCAGTGAATTTGAATACCATACCTGGGGCCCACCTGCAGCTATACTGGTTAGTCTTATTGAGCCTCCTAAAATCTCAGTTCAGCTCATGAAAGGCTTTATAATTAGCTGATGAGGTGAATTGTGGTAGCTGTTGATGTGAACTCAGGCTGTTAGCTGTTGAGTGATGAGTTCACTTGTGAGGTGTATTCAGTGTGTTAGCTGATGAACTAAATACAATGTTAGCTGATGAGCTGAATTCAGGTCTTACCTAATGACTTTAACAGTGTGTTACTTAATGAGTTCAGTTCAATGTTAGCTAATGGGTTGAATTCAGTCTGCTAATTAATGAGTTCAATTGTTTATTAGTGGATAGTTGCTGTGATAGCTGAAGAAATGAATTGTGTATGCAGCATATAGGGTAATACTATACCATTAAATACTATATCACTGTTATAGTGTATACTGTGGCATATAAATATAAAATTAATATAAATATAAATGATAGCTGTTGATGTGTATTCAGGTTGTTAGCTGATAAGTTATCTAATGAGGCAAATGCATAGTTAATTTAGCTCATAGCTGATGAACTAAATACAATTAGTTATATAATGAGTTGAATTCACTGCATTGAGTTGAATTCAGTGTGTTAGCCAATGAGTTGAGCTCAGTGTGTTAGCTGATGAGTTGAGTTGTGTTAGCTGATGAGTTGAGTTCAGTGTGTTAGCTGATGAGATGAGTTCACTGTATTACCTGATGAGTTAAGTGAGTTAGCTGATGAGTTGAGTTAAGTGTGTTAGCTGATGAGTTGAGTTCAGTGTATTACCTGATGAGTTAAGTGAGTTAGCTGATGAGTTGAGTTAAGTGTGTTAGCTGATGAGTTGAGTTCAGTGTGTTAGCTGATGAGTTGAGTTCAGTGTATTACCTGATGAGTTAAGTGAGTTAGCTGATGAGTTGAGTTAAGTGTGTTAGCTGATGAGTTGAGTTCAGTGTGTTAGCTGATGAGTTGAGTTCACTGTATTACCTGATGAGTTAAGTGAGTTAGCTGATGAGTTGAGTTAAGTGAGTTAGCTGATGAGTTGAGTTAAGTGTGTTAGCTGATGAGTTGAGTTCAGTGTGTTAGCTGATGAGTTGAGTTCACTGTATTACCTGATGAGTTAAGTGTGTTAGCTGATGAGTTAAGTTCAGTGTATTAGCTGATGAATTAAGTGTGTTAGCTGATGAGTTGAGTTCACTGTATTACCTGATGAGTTGAGTTCACTGTATTACCTGATGAGTTGAGTTGTGTTAGCTGATGAGTTGAGTTCACTGTATTACCTGATGAGTTGAGTTCAGTGTATTAGCTGATGAGTTAAGTGTGTTAGCTGATGAGTTGAGTTCACTGTATTACCTGATGAGTTGAGTTCACTGTATTACCTGATGAGTTGAGTTCACTGTATTACCTGATGAGTTGAGTTGTGTTAGCTGATGAGTTGAGTTCACTGTATTACCTGATGAGTTGAGTTCACTGTATTACCTGATGAGTTGAGTTGTGTTAGCTGATGAGTTGAGCTCAGTGTGTTAGCTGATGAGTTGAGTTGTGTTAGCTGATGAGTTGAGCTCAGTGTGTTAGCTGATGAGTTGAGTTGTGTTAGCTGATGAGTTGAGTTCAGTGTATTACCTGATGAGTTAAGTGAGTTAGCTGATGAGTTGAGTTAAGTGAGTTAGCTGATGAGTTAAGTGTGTTAGCTGATGAGTTGAGTTCACTGTATTACCTGATGAGTTGAGTTCACTGTATTACCTGATGAGTTGAGTTGTGTTAGCTGATGAGTTGAGTTCAGTGTGTTAGCTGATGAGTTGAGTTCACTGTATTACCTGATGTGTTGAGTTCAGTGTGTTAGCCAATGAGTTGAGTTCACTGTATTACCTGATGAGTTAAGAGTAAGAGTAAGAGACCCTTATTAGTCCCACAACACAAATTCCACCTCCGCATTTAACCCATCCGTGAAGTGAAACACCACATACACTCTAGTGAGCACACACACACACACTAGGGGGCAGTGAGCACACTTGCCCGGAACGGTGGGCAGCCCAATGCGCAGCGCCCAGGGAGCAGTTGGGGGTTAGGTGTCTTGCTGAAGGACACCTCAGTCATGTGCTGTTGGCACTGGGGATCGAACCGGCGACTTTCCGGTCAAGAGGCTGGTTCCCTAACCTCCAGCCCATGACTGCCCCCAGAGTTAAGTTCAGTGTGTTAGCTGATGAGTTGAGTTCAGTGTATTTATTGGCTTTTGGAAGAGTCCATTGAGACTGAGTCACTGACCAGTAAACGCTACTAGATTGTCCTCAGCTCTAATCGGGTCGAACAAAAAAAATCAAACATGTTTAATATATTCTGAGTGATCTGAAATGTGATCCAGAGGCCAAAAATCTGATTCAGCCCTCCTCGCACACTACTTGATTTATTCTCCCAGCTGACCCAATATCTGCAGACTAGAGCCACCTAGCACAGACTTAGCCAGAGTAAGAATCAGTCTAAAAGTTATGTAGTGTAACCCTGGCTTGAGCCTTCTGCAAACAAGCTTCTTTTTTCTCATCATTTTAATTTACTCTTTCTTTTTCACTTTCACTTTAGACTGGTTGTAAAAATAATTACCTATGAGTTGTTTTGTTTGCAATGGCAACCCTTGTTCATGTTAACACAAGTGAGATAGTTCAAATATCTGGCAGTAATTGCACCATTTTCTAACATTTTCTGACACACTGTAAGGCTCAGAGGCAGGTCAGCTCTTTATGAAGCATGCTAACACATGTTAAGTATGAATTATAAACTGATGTATTGTAACACTGTGACCCTGAGAGAGATGCGGCTTAGAAAATGTGTGTGTGTGTGTGTGTGTGTGTGTGTGTGTGTGTGTGTGTGTGTGTGTGTGTGTGTGTGTATTGTAACAATAAACCACCACAGTTTTTTCCTAAAGTCGTCTTTCTCTTGCTTTTGCCATGAAAGTGTAAGAAAAGCATCAGGCTAGCCTGCTAACCTGTTTAACCTGCTAAGCTTTGCTATATCTACATGTTAAAAGGTTTTAAAAATATATATATAGAAATTAAGCTTACAACAAATAACAAATCCTTTTTCATAAACTACAGAAATCACATCAAACATCACATACATATACATACATACAAACATACATACATACATACATAATTGTCATACTACATTTTGAAAATGGCTTTTTTTTGCTTTTCTGTATAACAGACAAATTTTGATTACCATCATCAACATGTTAGCTTTTTATCATTGTAATATTACATCTGTGTGTATACCTTTTAGTCAGAGTTTTATTTTGTGTGTGCAAAACAGAAAGACAGAAAGTGAGTGAGGGAAGAAGTGTGTGAGCTCTAATCCTGACTCGCCCTGCAGGAGCTCTGTAAGTGTGCCCATTCTCTGCCAACACACACTCTAGATGCTCACCTAACAGTATTCTGATATACAGTCATGAATGAAAAGTTGATTGCAATAGCTGCTTGAATTATTTCAGAAAGTAACCAAATTTGCTTGTATATTGTGGTTATATGTTACAGAACACTTTCATGAACAGTTTAGCTAACCCAACAAGCAGTATTAAGAACTATTGCCTACCAGTGGCCTATTGAATATGCTTATGAGGGTCCTTACTGAGTGCATGGGTTTACTGAGTGTCATTGTGAGGACCTAAATATGCTTATGGCACTGAGCAATCCGGAGATGTAGCAAACATGCCTGTAAGACTCTGAGCATGCCTGTAAAGTTCTGAGCACACATCTGGTACATTGAGTAGGCCTGTGAGGCACTCAGCAGGCCCATTAAGTGCTGTCCATGCCTACAGGGCAGTAAATATGACCACAGTGTACTGAGCATTTGAATGATGCACTGAGCACACCCGTAAGGCAGTAGGCATGCTCATAGGACACTCAACATGACCCTAAGGCAGTTAGCAAGCCCATAAGGCACAAACCATAGGGCATTCAGTGTGTCATTAATACATTATGTCATTAATACATTGAGCATACTCATGAGTTACAGAGTATGAGTCTGAGGCACCAAGTATATTTATGAGACACTGGTCATACCTGAGTGGCTGATAGCATTCCCATAAAGCTTGCCTGTTAGATACACAATTAGAATCAAATGCTCCCACAACTTTGTAAATTTGTCTGCAAGGCATCACTTGCATGTATGAGGAATTTGCTGCAGTTAAACTGATGTTTACACAAGTGGGCAATATAGATGTAAACAGTAACCAAACAGAAATAAACACAAAGCACAACCATAACTCTAAGCTACTGAACATGCCCATAAGGCATTAAGCATGTCCATAAGGCATTGAGTGTGCCAATGATGCATTAATCATGCTCATGAAGCACAGCACATCCATAAGGCATACAGTGTACTTATGAGATGCTGATCATACATGTGCGGCTGATAGAATGCCTATTAGGCATCAAGCATGCCAATGAATTTGTCCAGAAGGCACTGAATGTGCCCATGAGCCCCTAAATTTGTCCAGAAGGTATTGAAAGTGTTCCTGAGTCCCTGAATTCGTCTGTAAGGCATTGAGTATGCCAGTGAGTCTCTGAATTTGTCCTTAGGGCACTACTGAGCATGCCCATGAGACGTATGAAGCAGTGAGTGCACCCATGAGGCTCAGCGTGAGCCTGCAGGGTGTTCTGCATGCCCCCTGGCTCCATGTGCCCGCTCTCTCTCTCCCCTGGCGCAGCCGGGCGTCTGGGCGCTTGGGGCTGTGGGCACGCCGGCCCTCAAATCCTCTCAGCGGGCACAGGGTGGGTGCCAGCCAGGGTGCCAACGCGGTCAGCCGCAGTCCAGAGGTAATCCACAGCAAATTCCTACAGCATGAGGATCACAGCAGGCACTGCCAACACACAGACACACACACACACACACACACACACACACACACACACACACAAACACACACACATATTAACACACTGTCTGTCTCTCTCTGACTTCTGTATTTGCTCAGTCTTTCTTTCACTTTGCTTTCTCTATCTTCATCTTGATTCTTCTGTTTTAGGCTCTTTTCAGCCCCTTCAACTTTAAGGCCCCCTGCGCTTTGTAGACTCTTGTTTTAGTTTCTCACTCTCGTAGCAGCAGAACTTACACATTGCAGAACTTAGACACAATTTATAGTAATTGCTGAATAATACATAGTAGATGCTGAACAATTAATAGTAGGTATCGAATAATTAATAGAAGACATGGAATAATTAATCATAATTACTGAAAAATTATTGGTAGTTCCTAGTAGATACTGAATGATTAATCATATTACTGAATAATATATAGTAGTTACTGAATGACTCATAGTAGATACTGAATAATTAATCATAATTATGGAATTAATAATATTTACTGACTAATTCATAGTTGAACATGAATAATTATTTGTAGTTACTAAATAATTAATAGTCGATACTTAATAATTAATCATAACTACTGAATAGTTCATAGTAGTTACTGTCATACATAATATTTATGGAATAGTAAGTCATAAGATTTATTCTTTTACTCCTCTTTTCTGTTCTTCTTCTTGGCTTTTTCACCACTCCTTACGCTGCTGTGGGTTTGTCTTTGTCCATTTCCTTTTATTTCTCACTTTCTGTTTACCATTTGCTACCTCTCACTTCCCTTCTGCAGATTTGTCTTTTTCTCACAATTGCACCTCTATCTCTCTTTCGCTCTCTCTCTCTTTCTCTCTCTCTCTGTCTTCCTCTCACCCTCTCTCTATCTCTGGAGCTGGTCCCAGACTTTGCTCTTGGCTGTGCTGCTACAGAGGAGGTACTCCATTCAGCTGGTAAAACATTGCCTCGGCTCTCACTCCTCTGCCGGAAAGCATTCCACACTTTAACCATCGGATTTACAGAGGAAGGGACGGGCGAAAAAAAAAAATTACCTCTTTTCATTTGTGGTGCTTTTTCCTGCTTTTTTCCCTCCTGCTGCTGTTGTTCACTTGTAACTCCAATCCTTTCTCTTCATGCTTTGCCCTTCAATGTAAAAGTCAATATTTATTTTAAACTAGTCAAATGAACTATTTAAGCCTTAGAAGTGTCAGTTATTGCCAGCACTAACAAAAGCATGCAATTTAATATATGAATTTCTCACTTTTATCTCACTGAAACAAGCAGGAGATATTTTGTGGAAGGGTCCACGGGTTTATAAATAGATATTTTATTTTGCTTTGAAGTTGCAGCTGTGTGTATAGTCTTGTTTGCAGAATAGAAGTTTTACAAGCTTTACAAAAACAAACTTTGCCATGATTTTGTCATGTTGAGACAACCAAACAAAAAGAACAAAGTTAGAAGTGTGGCTGCAAAATAACCTGATGAGTTAATCAACATGCAAATATAATTCATTTCTTAAGTGACCATGCAATTATATTATCACATTCAATCAATAAAACAATAACCATGACTATAGACTTCATGCAACATTTGCATTCTTACTTACAGGTGTTTGTGTAAAGCTCCATCATTCTACAGATGCAGACCTCATTTGCAGAACAGCTTTCTTGTACAGTAGGAAGCTACACCACATCACTCTGACTGCAAACCATTAAACGGTAACAGAGACAAAAGACTTTTCTGGGCTCTGTTTCACTTCATAATGTTCTCGGAAGCTTGCTTTACACAGTGAAACTTTCATGCAGCTATAGTTGCTTGAAACCTACATGGAACTAAAGTGCACTTGAGTTGCAGAATGGAAAGCATCCTGCTTTTTAGAAACTTAGCAACAACAGTTAAAAGCTTCTCCACTCCATCGACTCTGATCGTGTGTCACTAATAACATTGAATGACATACATTCAAACTTTGAACGTTACCAGATCAGTAGAAGACAGTAAAGTAGAATATGGTTTATTGGGCGGTTGAAAAGGAAAAAGCCCACTGACTCACTCAAGATTGATCTTTAAATCACAACAATAAACATGAGTTTCTCAAAGCTAATGTTTGTGTAACCAGCTGCGTCATCTTCTCTCGTGACACCCCCTAATTTACCCAGAGCTCAGATTAATTTGGGATCCAAAGCAAGAAAATTATTACAGAAGATGAGATTGTTGCAGTCTGGAATGAACTTGTGCTTCTAGGGCAGACAGACTGAGACCTTAAGTAAGCTATAACTGTAATAGCTACTTAGATTTTCATTTTCAAAGGCCTAACATACGACTAAAAAAAACAAATATACAGTAAAATCTCTAGCCAGACAAATAAAAGAAAGATATATAAACAAAAGAAGAATTACAGCTCAAAAGAAAATGTAAAGAAGATGATAAAAATGCTGCAAACACATACATTTTGACTCACAGAAGACTTTATAGCAAGAATGGTATGGTGTATTAATTAATATGAGCTGCTAATTTGGCTCCAAACTAATGGAGTAATTGAATGAGTTTTGTACAGCTTTGATTGTTTTAGAATTCCTGCAAGTAATTCATCTTATTTTTTTCTTAATTTATATTATTTGCATATTAATAGTAGCTAACCTTTATTAACACATTATCTTGTGTTTTTTCTTACAAATTCAGTTGTATTCAATTCTACAAATTAGTTAGACTCCCCCAGTCACATGATACCACCAGCACTAGGAGGGCAAAGGCTAGTACAGGCTTCCTCGGAGACCTGTGAAGCGCCACTACATCTTTTCAAACTGCAGCTAATGCAACGTTATTAGACAGCCAAACGTGCTTGGAGGAAAGCGTCAACCGCCAGATCTTTTATATCAGGTAGCAGATGCCTGCACTGACTAGCATTGTGCTGAGTGATGGGGGAAAGGCAGGGCCATCCTACCCACCTAGAGAGAGTGAGGCCAATTGTGCTTTCTTGGACTTCTGGCTGTACCAGAGATCAAAATTGCGATCTCCTGATGATGAGGCCAATGCTTAGACTCAGGAGTCCCACGTGTTTTCTGTTAACTAATACGTAGTCAATAGTTAATGTTAAAACAACATTAACTAATACAGTTTTTATTTGTTTCTTTAACATTAGCTAACCCATATTAATGTAGCATGTAATGTGTTGTTCATGTTAAGAACTGCATTACTTAACGTTAGTTAGTCAGTACTTATTGTAAAGTGTTACAGAATATTTCACCATGTAGAGCCAAACCATAGGGCATCTACTGATCAAACTCAAATCCTAAGATGCTTTATTGATCATATTGTTCTCAAACTCCACCTTCTGGGCACGCACAGTAGTGCA
Source organism: Pygocentrus nattereri (assembly GCF_015220715.1). Lineage (NCBI taxonomy): Eukaryota > Metazoa > Chordata > Actinopteri > Characiformes > Serrasalmidae > Pygocentrus > Pygocentrus nattereri. The sequence goes on along the minus strand of NC_051211.1, from coordinate 34,337,143 downwards.
CATGACTAGGCCATGTGTTTCTGTTTTTCTTTTCCTCCTCCTGGACTGCTCCCACTCATTTGACACACCTGTAGCTCATTTTCTGGACTCATTACCACCCTCATATATATACTCCTGTCTTTGTAGCTCTCTTTGTGAAGTCTCTGTTGTGGTGTGTTAAGTTCTTTAGGTTTTGGTTCATGTCACAGTTCATCTATATCAGGTCTTTGAATGAACAAGCTTACTTTTTTCTGGTGCTGGGATTATTACGCTGAGGCTGACCCTCAAGTCACCACAATATAAGTCTCTCACACATGCATTCTGCCTCATCCAGCAATTAATTAGTCAATACAATTAGTCAACATACACACACACACACACACACACACACACATACACACACACACACGTTTGCTACTTCAACCCTATTTGAGCTCTATTAGTTTGACCAGAGTAGGTGATAATGTAATATAATTTCTGGTGGATTCGTCTGGGATAAAAAATCTGTGTAATTTCCCCAAATTACCCCAACTAGCCTGGATTGAGTGGACTTTGGTGAATATTTACATCATCGTTACTCAACGATGGTCTCATTATGGTCTCATTTGGTGCTCAGCTGATTCTAGAATCTTCCCTGCCTAAAAAATATCCAAGCTGACTTCCATTCTGCCAGCCACCAGTAGGGCCTGCAGAGTGAGGTTAGAGCAGCTTGTTACTAGATTTAGCACAAAATGAAATGCAAACAACCCCACTGTTCACAAGATCAGGATAGCATGGCTGCCCTCATCAGCATCAAGCTTTCACCAACTTTAATATTTGTGACAAATTTACTGCCACCGCTGTTCTTACTGCAGGTTTGATCTGAGGAATTTTCCCTTAGCTTGATGGAAGAATGACTGTTTATAGGTTCTATGATTGGCTGCTGTCAATTTTATGTTAAGTCAAGTCTGCTGTCAATTTTATGTTACAGTGAGTATTTTAAATATTTTATATATATTAAATGCACAGGAACCTAAATAGCAAAAAGACAGACAGAACAAATTCTCCTGGTTAGTGAGATTTGATATGAGTACTTTGAAGATATGTAAACATAAAAAAGCATGCGTTTCCTCTTGGAGAAGGAATTCAGTAAACAGAGAAGTATTCAGTTTCAGTAGGGCTTAGGTAAAACACAAACCTTCCTAGACAGTGATAAAGTACAATTATTTAAGTATTTTCTACCTTTGCTCATACATTCCAGTTTCTCTATTTCAGAGAGTTAAAATTCTGTGATTTTTCTTTTACCAAAGTAATCTACAATCTTCTTGTATGCTTGCCATTCACTCTCTGTGTCATTTGGTTTACACTGCTATGGACCCATCAGTTGTTCTGAAAAAAAATGGGGAGGTTTAAGTGGTTGCTGTGGGTGATTTTGGATGGCTGTGTGTGGATAAGCTTATGGTTAGTGGTGTACACAGAAACCCGATCTTTATTGGATGAGAATGGTTCAGGCAGGGATGACGCAGTGGAAAGGGATGTATGCATTTTGTGCATGTTTGATTTTCTCAGAATGGATGCAGCAGAGTGTACGCTGCCAGCATTCAACCCATTGCAGTACATTAAGATATTAAGATTGAAGCATACAAAATGAAGGGGGCGGGGGGTTCTTCTATACACTCACATCAATGGTCATTATACCTGAATGGGAATAAGTGGTGAACTCTATTTAACTGTAAAGCTAAACCTTAGTATAGTTTGCCCAGTTGACTCTGTCGTTTTCTACTCTCTCTCTCTCTCATATATATATATATATATATATATATATATATATATATATATATATATATATATATATATATATATATATAAAATGGTAACTTTACATGGAACCAGATTTTCCAAGTCATTTTGGGCCATTTCTTTTGGTCTTTTACACGCAATGTAAAAAACAACAGGAATTTTCAAATTATATCAAAACTATATATATATATATATATATATATATATATATATATTTATATATATGTGTGTGTGTATATGGTGTTGGGATAAAACCTTGTATCTCCATTTTTGTTGTTTTTTAGTTTTTGACATAATTTGAAAATATCTGTTGCCATTTACATTGCATATAAATGTCATGATGAATGGTCCAAAAAAATTGTCCCAAAATGACCTGGTAGAAATATCTGATACCATTGACATACATTAAAAGTAAATAAGGTTTTATCCTTCTCTTGTAAAGTTATTATTTTGGAGATAAAAGGTTTTGTAATGAATACATACACATAAACAACACATACCGATTTGGTGTGTGTCTGTGTGTTAACCATTTCTAAATCTCTTTTTTTTTTATCAATCTTTCTTTGAATTAAATCAGATAGTGCTGATGGAATTTAATCCATGGAGTGGCTGGGGTGTAGCAAGACATCAGGAACCAGGCCTGTGTTCTTTCTGTATTCTAAATAACATTCTAGTTATATTTTACTGTACTTATGTTTATTTGCATTTACTCTGTTATAAAGTATCCATCCATCCATCCATTTTCTAAGCCGCTTCTCCGTCAGGGTCGCGGGGGGGTGCTGGAGCCTATCCCAGCAGTCTTCGGGCGGAAGGCAGGATACACCCTGGACAGTCCATTTATGTATATATTTCATTTACATTATTGTACATTAAAGTTAGGGAACTTTTAAGGTTTTTATACTAAAGAGATTCAAGAAAACTTTAAACATGAATACAACTTTATTTAAGGAATGTTACATATGCATCTTTAATGTAGGTTAATTGGTAACCCTTTCTTTCACAGTCCTTTAAGTTCTAGGTATTAACAAGGTAAGTGTGAGATAGAAACTCCAAAGTACTAGGCAATGATTTCAGGTAATAAGATACTAAGTACCAGGGTAGTCTAAATAAATTACTATGAAATGTCTAAGAGGTTCTAGGTATTACCCAGGTTAGTGTGAGATAGAAATTGGGTAACATGATGGTAAGCACCATTACATTCTACTTTAATTACACTCAAATGCCCATCAGGCATTGATAAATATGATGATAAAATACTTGAAAATTAGAAAACTATTCAGAGCAAAAGGGGATACTTACAAACGTGCACACAATTTTGCAATAAAATTATGCATTTCAACAGAAAATGAATAAGAAAATTACAATGTTTTCTATTGTAGTGTACAGGAATTATTGTGTCAAAAAACAGTTGTCAGAGTTGTTTTAATAAACAGGTATTACCATTGTGACGAATCCTGCTTTCTCCTACAGTCTGTTTACACTTGTATAACAAATGACAATTTTTCTTAACTTTGTGGTAAGAACCCAGTAAAATGATAGAAAGAGTCCCTACGTTCTTTTACAGTTCAGATTCAGTTTAGTATCTAAATAATAGACAGATAAATTCTATTAAATACTTGACAGATTTGAGTGACCTGATCTCCTACTCACATCCAGTTCCAGGTAAATACAATATAACAATACATTCCCTCTAATATTGACAATCTAGTACCCATGTGTCAAACACAAGGTCTATGGGCCTGATCTAGAACCAAGACATTTCATAATAATTCATTTAGACTATCATAGTACTTAATATCTTCTTACCTAAAATATTTACCTAGTACTTTGGAATTTGTACCTCACACTTAGCTGGGTAATACCTAGAACCTGTGAGACATTTCAGTATAATTAATTTAAACTATCCTGGTACTTACCATCTTGTCACCTAAAGTAATTACCTAGTACTTTGGAGTTTGTACCTCACACTTACCTAGTTAATACCTAGAACTCAGGGGACTGTAAAAGAAATGGTTACCAATTAATTTAATGTCATTTGACTCAAAGTAATTCTAGACTGTTATTACTGTTGTAAAAAATAAATAAATAAATAAGTTATGAGGTGTTAATATGACAGTGACCATAGTCTTCTATATCCTCTGTTACAATTCTCAAATATTCCTCATGACTATCACACACACACACACACACATTACAAGCCCAAACAGGGTGATAGCCCTACCACAGGTTCCGTCACTCAGCTCTTTTTTTGGGTGGTAGGGTTGTATAAAATGTCGGCTAATGCAGTGTGTTCTGGCGCCAGCACTGTGTGTGTGTGTGTGTGTGTGTGTGTGTGTGTGTGTGTGTGTGTGTGTGTTGGTGGGTATGGTCTATAATGTGTTTATATAACATCCTTCACATTCCTACACTAAGAGCCTTTCCATTCTCCCACACTCACTGAAGCTAGACTTCATTCTCAGATGACACACACACACACACACACACACACACACACACGTATAAACTCACACACAGACTATATTATTGTTATAACATGTACAATCATATACTCATTAATGGACTATATCCTTCAGGTATATGCATATTAGTGTATGGAACAAACACACACACACACAGCCTTTTCCCTGCTTTACTTCTGCGTTCCACACACAGGAAGTGCTGGGTGCCAGTCTGCTCGGGGTTGAGGAGCACTTTTGGACTTTTTGGCCGCTTTAATCCATCCCTCGTCCCCTCCATCCGTCTCTGTCACATTCCTTCACTCTGCATCATTTCTCCGTTCTGAACAGTCCGCTACATTCACACTGCTGCTGCTCTAACTGCTCTAGCTGCTGTCCGCCAACTTCCTGGAAGAAAACCATTTATTTATTTGCTTATTTTTAACAAGTAGGGAACAAGAAATAAATTGCCACAATTTGCATAAATCATTGAGAGCTGACCATTTCTGACACAGGGCAGTAATCTTATGGCAAAAAACTAAGCACTTACATCTACAGGAGGTGTACAGGATAAGGCCTCAAACACAGAAACATAAAGGATAATGCCTGGCTGGTAGATTAGGATATACAGTGGACAGCAGAGGATTGTTCTGTGCTTTACTAGTTCACTGGAATATAAAGGCGATGATTATATCCGTTGATGTGTCATCAAAGGTGGAAAGTAACAGCACTTTTTTGAGTAGAAGTAAATCATAGTACTTTTACTTTGATTTTAGTTCAATTCCGGTGAAGTACTTTCCCTTCATTGCTTTCATTTTAATAATGCTACAGAGTAAAATGAATGTGTTTTCAACTTATACACTAATTAGAAGAAAGCCTGGTTATATTTAAAAGACTCAGTCCTGAAAGCTGGTTAAAATAGAGCTCAAATACGTCAGGTTCAGTAGAGACAGAAAGAGAATAATGTTAACTGCACACTTTAGGCACATGCCTCCCAAAACTGAAAAATTTCCAAAGCTTTTCACAACTTAACTCCCAACATGAAGAACCAACCATTAGCTGACTGGCTAATTAATCCTAGCTAAGCAGGCACTGTGTACTTTTACTATTTTCCTCTTACTTTGTTGTTTTGGTATATAATGGTAGCTATTTAGTAAACTCAAAATCTGTTGCATATGTTTTTTTCCAGTGTCTGTCAGCTAGCTACTTTAGTTAACGTAGCTGTCAGCCCATACTGTTTATCCATGTGAAATATGATTGTCACACTCTTGGAAGTATATGGTTGTATAAGGTTGTGAACCAGTAAATGTAGTGTAATGCAAGTATTTAATTATAATGCTATATATGAACAAAATACATCTCGCCTCAGGCTGGAATTAATTTTATAGCAGAATGTTGTGCAAGACTCCACAGACAATGTACAAACCTCAAGCCAACATTTGGCATTTATAGTTTAGTTATAGTTGTACTTACTTCATTGCAGTCTTCAGTCCACCAAGGGTACCATAGAAGTGTTTGCTCAGCAAAATTAATTTAATGGAAACTAAATGTTCTGGGTGGCCAGAACATCTGTCCCTCAAACTCCCCCTTGCATCTCTATTAACTTCATCATGACACATTTCAGAATGCCACAACATGTCAAACTGTGTCTGCAAAGCTCAAAGTGTTTGGGTTCATGTCCTTGCGTGAAGTGTATTTCTGGCCTAAGGGAAACATTACTGAGCACATATATATACTATATATATATATAGTATTTATACTTCACATCTCAAAAGCTAGTCTTGGTTGGATGTTGGTTGCATTTTCTGTTTCTCACAATCCACATAACCCCAAACACTTTCAGTGATGTTGAGGTCTGGACTCTGAAGTGGTCAATCCATTGTTCTGAGGACACCAGTAGGTTCATTTGATCTGTAATGTTTCTTCTTTTATATTTCCTCTTCTCAGTAAGGTCTTCTTGACAGCTGCACATCTTTTCAGACTCATAGTGTTGAATTGTCTACTCACAATGGAAGGGTGGACAGAAACATGGCGATGTTTCCAGATTTGAAGCAGGGGTGGAGCTTGAATGATCCCCGTATCTCATAGATGATAGCTTTAGGTACTGTTTATCTGATGATGACAGTTTATCTTCTATCTAATATCCTCAAAAATATCTCCTTATTAAATAATATCTTGACTGTTTTGACTGTAAATTAAATAAATGAAGGGTGGTCTGACTTTTCCACAGCACTGTATTATTTAATGGTTTATTATAGGTTTTGTATAATAGTGTACGTATACACAGACAAATAAACACATATCCATCTTTAGAGTATCTCTACTGTGGAATAATGCTGCGCACTGTCCCTCATGTATATACATAATAGTGTATAGAAGAACACACAAACTCACACATGCACCACGGCCATCTTTATGGTATCTTTACAGAGGTATAATGCAGCACACTCTCAGCCAGGCGCATAAAGCTGCTCTGCATCCGCGCTGCCAGCGCCAGAATGTGTGTGTGTGTGTGTGTATGTATGTATGCGCGCCATGGAGAGGGGTCCACACTCTGGGCTGTGTTTCTGGAGAGAAGGGGGCAGCTCTTTGTGGTTTTGCCAACCTGCGACACTGCCCGTCTCAATGCCAGCCGTTTCCTCTCCATCCTGCCAATGTGCTTTTTACCTCTCTCTCTCTCTCTCTCGCTCTCTCTCGCTCTCTCTCGCTCTCTCTCACTCTCTCTCACGCTCAAAAAGCCACCCCATCTGTTGCTTTGGAATGGACATCTTGCTCTCTTTTTGGTCCTTCCTTCCTCTCCTCTCTTTTCCTCTCTCTCCACTCTCCCTCCTCTCTTGCTATCTCCTTTCTACTTCTTCCCCACTCTACTCTCTCCTTCTACTCCCTCTCTTCTCTCTCTCCATCCTCTTTTCTGTCTTGCTCCTGCTCTCCCTTGTCTCTCCCTTTACAGTCTCTCTCTGGCAGAGGAAAAATTCAGAGGCCATTGTGGTTGCATGGCAGTGTGGCGGCCGACGCTGACCCCATCTCAGCTCGGCCTGGCCATTGTCCACTCCAGAACGGCAATATTGGGTCTTGAAAGAGTTTGCTATTCATCATTGTTGGGGTATGTCCTTTGATTATTTCAAATTAAATGTTTGTGTAATAAAATCATGAAATTAAGGGTTTAAATAGGAAAGTTGTTCCCCTCTGTTGCAGTTACAGCCTCTGCTCTTCTGGGAAGGCTTTACACTAGATGTTGGAACATTTGACTGCATTCAGCTACAACAGTGTTAGTGAGGTCAGTTACTGATGTTGGATGATTAGTTCTGGATGGAGATCCAGCATTCCGGGGAATGCAGTTCCACTGCTCCACAGTCCAGTGCTTGGGTGCTTTATACCCCTGTAGCTGATGCATGACATTGCACATGGCAACCTTGTGTGGCTGCCCCAGAGTGTCCCGTTCTATTGACCATGGTCTTCTATAGAGATTATACTATATTTATATACTACTTTACTGGATATTTTTAACTTGGGAATGCAAGCTAATGAACTGAACAGGAAAAGAATAAAGGCTTACCTTCTCCTTCTTTCTTTCTTTCTTTCTTAGAAAAGGATGAAGAGAAATGTTCATCAAATGTTCAAACATTTTTAGAGAGAAACAACACAGCACTCAGTGCTTCATTATGGCTGTGTGTCATTCGCAAACGAGTCAGCTCTTTTAGAAGAATGTCATGAACTTAAAAGCTGAATTGTTGTGAATCAAGACAAAACAAACAGCTACATCAAGATGATGTAGCTTAAAATGCATCATCATTTTACTGGTTTCTTCCAGGGCTGTCCTCCTGGATCTCTTTGGAACATTTCCTATTCCCCCTCATTATCACCAACACCTTTTCTTGTTAATTTCTTTCTGGAGTTTCATGCAATTCCTTTCACAATTGATTGAAACCTCATCTTTATCGATGAGTGGCTGATAAATAATTCTGCCTTTGGCCTATCTGTGTTTCCTGCCTCTTGAAATTCATCCGGTCAAATTATTTATTGACCTGACTTATATAGCCAATATTTTTAAAATAACACAATGGTTTTGGTTCATTAGTTAATTACCAAGTATACCAAGGTTTTATTGGAAATAAAATGCTAGTCTTGCTAATGTAGCTAATTTGGGTGGAAAAAATGGGAAATGTTCATGAATGAAGTGAGGTGGCTTCTGATGACTTACTAAAAATGGGAGGAATATCAACAGTGTTACATTAGCATTTCTGTTGTTGCAGTTAATAACAGGCATAAGTTTATTGTTACATAAGCTAGATAAAGAAGAGCAATAGAAAATATATAATATACAATATTATTAGCCATGAACAATTTGCTTTGAAATAAAATGCTGATACTTTTTCTACTGAACCTCATGGCACTGAATCATGCCTGAATAACCTCCATCTGTTTGGGCCAATCTATTTAGCTAGCTATAATAGCTAATGCTACTCATATTTCTGAGTATATCTGTGATGTATATTCTGGATATCTGTGATGGCCTTGCATTTTCCAGGCTGGACATATTAATTGCACTTAAAGTGGCAAGTATAACATGAAGTATTCAATTAGAGACCGAGTGTCTCTCTCTCTCTTTATTAATTCAGTTCCACAGTGCTTTGTTAGTATGAATGTTAAAATGACACTATTGCCAAATTAGAAGTTAACAAAAATAAGAGAAAGAAAGAATTAATGAACAAAAGAAAGAAAGAAAAAAGAAAGGAGGAGTGAAACAAAGGTTAATTACTATTTACAAGATTTAATTACAATTTTAAATGGCCAGTGCTCTTTTTCTCTCCCTTTTCATCTACCTGACTTTTTTACTCTCTGTCCCTCTCTCTCCCGCGTTTTTCTCTGTGCCTTTCTTTCTTTCTTTCTTTCTTTCTTTCTTTCTTTCTTTCTTTCTTTCTTTCTTTCTTTCTTTCTCTGTCCCCCTTATTTTCTGTCCTACACTTGTTTCCTCTATTTCTCTTGTCTCTTATCCATCTCTCTGTCTTTCTTTTTTCCTTCACTACATCTTTCTTTATTTCTCCATCCATCACTTTCTGTCTCTCTCTCAATCTCTCTCCTGTCCCCTCTCTCTTTTTTCTTTTTCTTTCTCTGTTCCTCACTTTTTCTTTCTCTGTTCCTCATCACTCTTTATTTTATTTTCTTCCTTTCTCTTCTTCACTTCTCTCCCCATTTTCTCTTTCTTTTTCTGTCAGTCTCTTTCTCTGTCCCTCACTTTCTCTCTTTTTTCTGTCCATTCACTATCTCTTTCTTCTCTGTCACTCACTTTCTCTTTTTCTGTCCCCCATTTTCTTTTCTCTCTTTCTCTGTCCCTCACTCTCTGTTTATTTTTCTGTCCCTCATGTTCTGCTTGTTTTTCTGTCCCTCACTTCCTCTCTCTCTCTTGCTCTGTGTCTCACTTTATCTTTCTCTATCCCTTGTTTTTTCTCTTCTCTCTCTCTCTCTCTCTCTCTCTCTCTCTCTCTGTTCCTCACTTTTTCTCTTCTCTCTCTGCCTCTTCCATCTTCTTCTCGGTCCCTCTGTCTCTCTCTCTCTCTCTCTCTCTCTCTCTTATCCGTTCACTCCTCCATTGTGTTTGTGTATTGTATGGACGTCTCTCTCACTCTGTGTGCTGTCACTGCGCTCTGTGCCGTAATGAAGGTTTTATTAAAGCTCTTTTCTTGTGGTGGAGAATGGAGCTTGTCACCGGGACGCAGGTTAAAGCCTAAACACACTAAACCACTAAACACACACCTGACACACTCGCTCGCGTCACACATACACACACACGCTTTACCAGGCCCAGGAATCACCGTAATGCTCAGGATTTCTGGAAAAAAGGAAAAAGCTGTTTTAGAAAGATGAAGAAAAAGCGCCTCTATCTGTTTATTCTATTATTCCTGCTATATCTTACTGTCACTCTGACATGCTTTAAATTCCGTCAGCGTGGGCTTGCGGATCTGTTTACCTTCTGCTGATTCACCTGCTACGCACTGAAAAGGTGCCTTATTAAATTTGTTGAGAAGAAAAGTGTCTTAGTGGGTTTTTTTTTTTTTGGGTGGGGGGGTGGGGGGGTATTTACTTATTTAGTCATTTATTTATTTATTTTATCAGCGACTAAGTGTGTGTTTATTTATTTATTTATTTATTTATTTGCTGCTATCTGCTCCTCTGCAGGCACGGCCCCTATCCTACTCACACCACGATACACTCACTGCTTGCCGATAACCAGGCCTAGATGTCTGTCTATGTGTGTGTATGCATTTTCTACAAAAGCTGATGATTATGTAGTTACCGAATCAAGCAAAAAAGCATGTCAGTCACAACACTGGATCTATGGAAGGATGTTGAGATTACAGTGTGTGCAGGAATATTATAATCCCCACTCCAATGTGGGATTAATATGTAAACGGGTATGTATCTGTGTGTGTGTGTGTGTGTGTGTGTGTGTGTGTGTGTGTTTATAAAACCAGAAAGATTCTATTTTGATGGCCTTTAAGGCCTACACACTCTTTCAGACCCTTTCAGGTCTTTCTCTTTATGTACACCTGTGTGTTTTGAGCATGCTGTCATTTTTGACAATACTATTAAGAATTTTAGCTATTCTATTCTCAAAATCAGCCCAAGCTCAACCAATAACATTCAACAAACACAACAGACATTCCTATATGCTTAATACACAATCCTATAGGAGATATCAA